>NC_079163.1:134811749-135115771 GCF_947563725.1 Argiope bruennichi
ACTAGAATAAGATTTCGATATTGGATTTTGAAAGGTCGACAATTAATTAAAAGTATCCTAAAAAATTGTGTTATATGCAAAAATATATCTTTCGAAACCAGCTAACCAGATCACCGCATCTTTACCTCATGATAGAATTAATACAACTCCTCCATTCTACATTTGTGGCTCAGATTTTGCTGGTCCCTTCTATGTGAAGAACTTCGGAAAAACCCAGAAATCTTATATTGTCTTATTTAGTTGCGGAATCACAAGGGCAATTCACCTAGAACATGTATCAGACATGACTACAGATTCTTTCTTGCTTGCTTTCTGAAGATTTATTGCTAGAAGTGGAAACTGTAAAACGATATATTGCGACAAAGCAAAAACCTTTCAATAGGCAAAATCAGAAATTTCTATGTTCTCTAAGGTTTTATCGGATAATTTATTTTTGAAATTTATTACGAAAGAAAGAATTGTATGGAAAAACATAATTGAACGAGCTGCATGGTGAGGAGGCTTTTATGAACGCCTTGTAAACTCTGTGAAAGATAGTCTCAGAAAAATTGTAGGAAAAGCTCTTTTGAGGTTTGAAGAGATGTCCACTCTGCTTAGTGAAGTGGAAGCCGTACTAAATTTACGTCCCCTGATGTTTGTTCATGACGAAAATGATGAACCACAACCTTTGACACCGACTCATTTTTAAAATTTTGGAAAGGAACTAACATGTCCATTTATCTTTGCTGAAATATTGGAGATTGAATCAAGAACTTCATTGTTGAAAAGGAAGAAATATCAGTCCCTACTTTTGAGACAGCTGTAGAAAAGATGGAAAAACAGCATTTATTGGATCTTAGAACTGCTCATATTTTGAAAAATCCTAATCAACAGATAGAACTTTAGGTGGGTGTGATTTTATACTTGTTGAAGGTGACCATAAAAATGAAATGCTTTGGAAACTTGGAAAACAGAGAGAACTATTCTAGGAAGAGACAATAATATTCGTGGCTATGAGGTTAAAACTGCCAATGGACTTTTGAGAAGAAGCGTACAACACCTATATCATTTGAAACTTTAATATTTCATATTTTATTTCTAATATTTATTTTTTTAATTGAATAGTATAAAACTCATTTTAATTGTCTTAATTAGTTAGTTTATTGTTTTAATTGAAATTAATGTGTTAATTGTATAATTTGTTTGATTGATGTGAAATTTTGAATTTTCATTGCTTGACATTTTTAAGGATTGGAGTTATTGTTCGAACTCTTGCGAGTTAGGGTGGGGAATGTGTGAAAAAAAGTGAATTTGAAATGGTGATAACCCGCCAAGTTTGGCACTCCTCTTTCTTCCCACCAGAGCTCGTGAGATTGCCAGTGAAGAAGAAATGTAAAACTATATTCAGTAGAACTTTAGATTTCGAAATGATAGGATAGGAATCCATTTTGAGGCGTGCTTAGTACATAAATATATTCGATTGAGAAAGTTGTTATTTTGAGCTGAAAAAGCAATTGAAAATCTAATTGTCTTAATGTTTGTCTAGTGTTAAACGTTAATGTGTTTCGTCTTTGTCCTGCAAATTAAATGTTTTATATCAAATTCTAATATTTGATTTGCACCGTTTTGACATGTTTAATTGGATGCCACTGAATGAAATTTCGAATTCGATACATACATAAAATTTCTTCATGGTGCATCGGCCGAGAAAGGTTTTGATTACCTTGATTTTAAGAGGAACTCGAATTATTATTTGAATATCCCTAGAGCTGTGTTTACAATTGAAGAAGTTCGGATTGGAATAGCGCATGTCAAATGTGCGAAGACTGCTAAAGGTAACGGTTTTTTATTCCTTTATTTAAACAAAAATGGATACAATGGAAAAGAATAAAAAAGTGCGACCTGCACTAAGATCCTCTGCTACACGGCTTATTAAAGCTATTGATAACACTTTAAAAGAAGAAAACATTGATTTTGATTCCCTTGAGGAAAATGTTAATTTACTGATTTCGAAATCTGAGGAATTCAAAAATATTGATAGCATTGTACTCAATGGAACAACTTTAGATTTATATGACACTGAATTAAACTCGTCATTTGAATATTCTGACAAAATTACCACCATGATATTTCGCGCTAATAAGGAATTAAAAGAAAAAAAAGCTGTGTTAACTCTTTAGTAAATGTAGTGGTACAGAACAAAATTCAATTTCTGTAAATACCCATAACGTTGTGAAACTGATAATAAATAAATTTTATGGAGACTGTACTCAATTTACTAACTTTTTTTAATATATTTCGAATTTCGGTACACGATAGTGATTCACTTTCAAAAATTGAAAAATTCAATTAATTAAAAAGTTATTTGGCAGGATCGGCTGCCCAAACAATAGAGGGTTTTGAAATCAGTGAATTAAATTACGATTTTGCTGTTGAGCTTCTCGAGAAAAGATTCGAAAATAAACAGGTAATAATTGATAATCACATGAATAAATTACTGAACTTGTCTCCAGTGTATAAATTTGGTGACATTCCAAGGTTGAAAAAATTACTTAGTGAAATAGAAGTAAATGTTAGATGTTTATCCGCGTTAAATTTAGAACCAAAATCTTACAGCTCTATGCTTGTTGATATTGTTATGAAAATTATTCATACTGAATTTGCACTTGAATATAATCGAAGAAGCTTGGATAGGAAATTAAGTCCAGATATTAATGATTTATTGAATTTTCTTTAGGCTGAGATTGAGTATAGAGAAAGAACATTTTTAATGAAAACGAAAGTTGTGGCTACTAATTCTTATGCCGATTCTAACCAAATTAAATTTAAATCTCAGAATAAAATTCATAATGGTTTATCCCCATGCGAGTTTATGACATCCATAAATGAAAAGGGTTCTCCGAAAAATTGTTTTTTCTGCAATTTGAATTATCGCGCAGAAAAATGCGATAAAATTACTATTGAAAAGAGGAGAGAAATCCTGAAAAAAACAGGGCAAATGTTTTTTGTGTCTTCGGCGGAAACATTGTTTGAAAAATTGTTTCTCGAATGTAACTTGCAGAATTTGTTTTAGCAGACGCAATGAAACAATTTGTTTTAAATCAAAATTTTCTAAAGAAAACAAAAAAACCCGCATAAGTTGAGAAAGAATCAGAAACACAAGACACGGTCGTCTCGACAATTTCTTACAACAAGAAAATTACATTCTGTTGCAAACATGTATCGTAAAGATTGAGAATAATTCTAAAGAAGTATTTTCTTGGTTGCTTTGGGACTGGGAATCAATGACAAGTTTTCCAGCTCAAAAATTATCTGATTATTTGCGACTTAATATCATCAGAAGAGAAAAATTATCGGTATACACCTTTGGAAACAAAACTCCTATTGAAAAAGACGAAGTTAACACTTAAAAATAAAGATTCGCCTGATTTGAAAATAGAATTAGTGGTTTTAGTCACAGATGAAATTTCGGCATCTAATATCCTCCCCCCCCCCTCCTGAATCAGATGATATTCCCCCTACATTTCAATTAGAAAATTTGGTCCTTGCGGATTTACCTTCCAATCATGAGCCCATTACTTTACTAATCGGGGCAGATTATTACTATAACATAGTTACTGGAAATATTAAACATCTGAATAAGAAGTTAGTAGCTGTCGAAACCATATTCGGCTGGTTCCTTCGGGATCGAAGCAACGAAAATCAAGCATCACTCGCTCTAAGTGTAATAGTGCAGGAAAATATAATTTCAGACCAACTAAAGAAATTTTGGGATCGCGAGACCTCCGGGTTAATTGACACTAGGCAGGAACTTGACTTTTCTGAGAATCAAATAATGAAAAATTTTGAATCGAATATTGAATGCTACAAAGTATGTAAGAGATATAGAGTGGAGTTCCCATGGAAAACTGATACAAAGCGATGAAAAGATAACCAAAACATAGCAGAAAATAGATTCGCAAAACTCAGAATAAGATTTATTCGGAATCCTGAATTATATTTTGAATATTTAAATTAGAGGATTATTTAGAAAAAGGTATTATTGAATTAGTCGAGAATCCCGAAGTGAAGGAAAACACAACATTCTATTTACCCCATAGGGAGATCATTCGAGAGGATCGCGTTTCAAGCAAGTTCGGCATCGTTTTTGATGTTTCGTCTCATGAATTGAATTCTCCTTTCTTGAATAATTGTTTATTTGCTGGACCTAATTTATGTCCAGAAATTTTTAACATTTTGTTACTTTTTCGGCTAAAACCAATAGCATTTACTACAGATAAGAAACAGGCCTTATTTCAAATAGAAATTAAAAAAAGGGATAGAGATGTATCCCGTTTTTTATTTACTGATGATCCCTTTGATGAATTTAAAACTCCCTTGACTTACAGATTTTCTAGAGTCTTATTCGGACTTATTAGTTGCCCCTTTTTACTTGCAGCTACTATTAAACATCATTTGAAAAATATTTAGCAAAATTTCCACAGACTGTTGATTTTATGGATAGAAATATCTATGTTGATGACGTTACGGGAGTTGTAATACTGTACAAGAAGTATTTTCTATTTCTTTACAGTCAATGAAAATTTTAGAAGAAGCTAGTTTGAAACTGAAAAAATGGCACACAAATTCTGAAATCTTATGTAATTTGTGGAAAGAAAAAGGTATAGCGGTAGATGATAAATCGGAAATAATCGGATCAGAAAAATTGACGTGTACAGTCTTGGGAATAGTGTCGAAGACTTACTTTACTTCTATGTCGAGAAATTAATTGAATTTGTTACTAGAAGAACTGATACTAAACGATTCATACTACAAGTGATAAGTAGGATATTCGATCCGGTAGGATTCCGCGGCCCTTTTACTTTGAGGATAAAAATCTTGATGCAGAAAGTCTGTTGTTTGGGAATAAATTGATCTGACAAATTTCCCAAAGATTTGAGTTTACTTTGGAGGAGTTGGTGTGATAAGTTTTTCTATTCCGCTTTATTATGTTCCTGAATCTGTAAATGAGAAAATAGACCATTTGGAATTGCATTTGTTTTCGCGTTGATATTTCTGAAGATGTTCACGTTAGTCAAAAAGTAGAGTAGCTCCATTGAAAGCCCTGCCAAGATTAGAACTTATGGCTGCTTTGTTGTCTTCATCATATTTTGAAAGCGTTAAATTTGGAACGACTCTAAAATGACGTATTTTTGTATCAAGGGCTTACCAGACAAGTTTAAACCATTTGTTAGAAACCTCATTGAAGAAATACAGAGTTTGACCTCTCCTGCATATTGGCATCATTGTCCAGGTAATTCCAATCCGGCTGATCTGGTTTCCAGAGGCACCGGAGATGACAAACTTCTGAACGACGAAATTTGGTTGCATGGACCAAAGTGGCTTTCCTTGCCTCATGAATTCTGGCCTAGGTCCGAAAATGAGAAAATTTCTGATGCGGATGAATTGGAATACAAGAAGAAATCTGAAGGAAATTTCCAGTGTGAATGTATTGTAGAAAATGTTATTGATATTACCAGGTATAGAAAAATTGGTGAGAGTCCTTGCTTGGTTGAAAAAATTCCATAAGAAGTATGGTGAAATAAACCAAGGAATTCGTGGAGGCGGAGAACCATCTCATATCAAAAGCTATTTTTTAAAGAACAGTATGAACGTTTAAAAAACGGAAAGCCCGTAGACATCTGGGTAATTTTGTTCTTTATTTAGATGAAAATAATTTGATGCGGTTGGGTAAAAGACTTGAATTTAGTGATTTACTGCCAGAGGAGAAACATCCTATCCTGTTGCCGAAAAAGTCATGCTTAACAAATTTAATAGTTCTTCAAAAACGTGATAAAATTATGCACGGTGGGATAGCTGCGACACTGACTAGAATAAGATTTCGATATTGGATTTTGAAAGGTCGACAATTAATTAAAAGTATCCTAAAAAATTGTGTTATATGCAAAAATATATCTTTCGAAACCAGCTAACCAGATCACCGCATCTTTACCTCATGATAGAATTAATACAACTCCTCCATTCTACATTTGTGGCTCAGATTTTGCTGGTCCCTTCTATGTGAAGAACTTCGGAAAAACCCAGAAATCTTATATTGTCTTATTTAGTTGCGGAATCACAAGGGCAATTCACCTAGAACATGTATCAGACATGACTACAGATTCTTTCTTGCTTGCTTTCTGAAGATTTATTGCTAGAAGTGGAAACTGTAAAACGATATATTGCGACAAAGCAAAAACCTTTCAATAGGCAAAATCAGAAATTTCTATGTTCTCTAAGGTTTTATCGGATAATTTATTTTTGAAATTTATTACGAAAGAAAGAATTGTATGGAAAAACATAATTGAACGAGCTGCATGGTGAGGAGGCTTTTATGAACGCCTTGTAAACTCTGTGAAAGATAGTCTCAGAAAAATTGTAGGAAAAGCTCTTTTGAGGTTTGAAGAGATGTCCACTCTGCTTAGTGAAGTGGAAGCCGTACTAAATTTACGTCCCCTGATGTTTGTTCATGACGAAAATGATGAACCACAACCTTTGACACCGACTCATTTTTAAAATTTTGGAAAGGAACTAACATGTCCATTTATCTTTGCTGAAATATTGGAGATTGAATCAAGAACTTCATTGTTGAAAAGGAAGAAATATCAGTCCCTACTTTTGAGACAGCTGTAGAAAAGATGGAAAAACAGCATTTATTGGATCTTAGAACTGCTCATATTTTGAAAAATCCTAATCAACAGATAGAACTTTAGGTGGGTGTGATGTTATACTTGTTGAAGGTGACCATAAAAATGAAATGCTTTGGAAACTTGGAAAACAGAGAGAACTATTCTAGGAAGAGACAATAATATTCGTGGCTATGAGGTTAAAACTGCCAATGGACTTTTGAGAAGAAGCGTACAACACCTATATCATTTGAAACTTTAATATTTCATATTTTATTTCTAATATTTATTTTTTTAATTGAATAGTATAAAACTCATTTTAATTGTCTTAATTAGTTAGTTTATTGTTTTAATTGAAATTAATGTGTTAATTGTATCATTTGTTTGATTGATGTGAAATTTTGAATTTTCATTGCTTGACATTTTTAAGGATTGGAGTTATTGTTCGAACTCTTGCGAGTTAGGGTGGGGAATGTGTGAAAAAAAGTGAATTTGAAATGGTGATAACCCGCCAAGTTTGGCACTCCTCTTTCTTCCCACCAGAGCTCGTGAGATTGCCAGTGAAGAAGAAATGTAAAACTATATTCAGTAGAACTTTAGATTTCGAAATGATAGGATAGGAATCCATTTTGAGGCGTGCTTAGTACATAAATGTTTTCGATTGAGAAAGTTGTTATTTTGAGCTGAAAAAGCAATTGAAAATCTAATTGTCTTAATGTTTGTCTAGTGTTTAGCATTAATGTGTTTCGTCTTTGTCCTGCAAAATAAATGTTTTATATGAAATTCGAGTATTTGATTTGCACCATTTTGACATGCTTAGTTGGATGCCACTTTCGAACTCGATATATACATAAATTTGTTCATGTGTCTGATTTCTTTTTGTAAGTATTTTAGTAATGAATTTTGATATGGATAGAGAAGATCCACTTTTTATTGTTAGAATATATTTATTATATATATTTACATATATATAAGCGTAATATATGTATTGCAAATAAAATTTTACTAGAACTTTCCTTTTTTTTAATCTGCAAAAACATTCTACTAGTATTTAATCGGAGACAATCATATTTCAAATATTGTTAACAACCCGTCTAGTTAGGCACATTTTCTATTTGGGCATTTGAATAATGTGCAAATATGCGGCAGTGGCAACAACCTATACTAATCCACCAACAACAATTCAGCTGAAATTGATGATGGCCAATGAATGAGTTTTAGTTTACTGAATTCAAGGATTTTTTTTCTCCCTTACTCTTCCTAGCACAAAAGAATATCCCAAATATGGAGATGAGTAGCTTCCAGTATGGTAATTGGTTCTCGCTACTTTGTTTATTATGCTAACGGTATGAGATATTTCCATGCGGATCGTACCTCCTACCAGAGAGACTGTGCTGAGGCCGGTCATTCCATTAGAACCTTATTTCTTGCTTCAGTGCTGCTGTCACGGCGCTTATCATCGACTACTTCGGGCTACTTCGGTGGTCCCAGTTGATTTTTTGGTCAGGAATGGATGAATTCTGTCTAAGATGGATTACCCTATATTTATTAAAGATTCAGCAAGATATCAGCCAGAAAAATTAGCTAATTTTGTTACAAAAATATTATAAACTCTATTGCAAATCAAAATACTTGAGATTCATATACCAATAATTATATTCTGTATACATACAATTACTCTGTCTTTTTTTTAGATTCTTCTAACTGCCTTCAAAACCAAACATATATTAACATATCATCAACTGATACTTTTTTTCTGAATACTACATGTAATAAAACAAAATCAATTGCACAATATATATCTATATAATCAATGACGGAAAGACTAACTTAGAACAGAAAAACTTTATTTTGAATTTATATTCATTATCCAATACATTTTGTCAATCGAATTCCAGATAAAATAACACGCCTTTTGTAATTTAAAAACTAAATATTCATTTCCGCCTTATGATCAGTATAGAGATAAGC
Organism: Argiope bruennichi; assembly: GCF_947563725.1. Lineage (NCBI taxonomy): Eukaryota > Metazoa > Arthropoda > Arachnida > Araneae > Araneidae > Argiope > Argiope bruennichi. The sequence goes on from NC_079163.1 coordinate 134,820,365, forward strand.
ATAACCAAGAACGGAGTATAAAAGAAACAGCCGAGCTATAGAAATTAGAGAACATCGAATAAATAGAATAGGTAATATCACTTTAATGGAATGTAATGCATCTCTAATGTGCTGCGTCGTCAATTTAAATAAATCCATAATTCAACCCGAACCAAGTGAATGAATTGGGTTAATCATAAAAGTTAAGATATGATTAATGTAATAAATAATGCATAATGTAATAAATAATTGAAAATGTATTTATTACATACATAATAGCTCTATGGTAAGAAAGTATTAGCATGTGCACAAATAAGTGTGTGTGTGTGTGTTCATAAGTAAATTTCAATGATTTCATATTTTGAAACAAGGATATTTTTCTCCCTTCAGAATTGAAACTATTGCATTATGTAAAAGTTGCAGTGTAATATGGCTATTTTGTATGTTTTACCCATTAAAAACTGGGAGCTGAAATATTTTAATTGCAGTGATCCTATAACTATAGCTCTAACATCCCGAGTTTTATCAATTAAATTTTATGCTGCCGAGATTTTTTTTTTTAATCACAGCAACCAACGGCATTTATCTCGGTATTTTAATGGTAGTTATTCTTATTAAAACCTTTCCTCTGCTCAATTTTAACAAAGTTTGTATGGTTGCAAGAACCACATAAACCAAGCAATGACTCATAACGTCAGTAGAGGCTGTCCGACATGCAGTTGTTACTCATGGAAGGTTTTTTGGCACGAACGTTAAATCTTTTATAATGATGTCGCAGTTTGTACCAGCGAAATTAATTATGAGCTAGCTTCTTGCCAAAACTGCCTATAGAGATAGAGCTGCAATTTTCAAAAAAGCAAAGCCGTAGTAAATGATAGTTAATAAACTGATGTTCCATGGCAGTGCTATCATTTTTGTTAAGATATTTTTTTATTGCCATTTCATTTTATATACACCGTACGTCCACTCATCATTCTAAAAATGATACATATCTAGTTTCAAGGGAGCCTTCAAAACGGTGTCTGAATAGAAAGCGTTTGAAAGGATTCAATGCTTCAAAAAATAAGAGCCGTTTTTTCTGGGTCTTTTTTAATCCCTGGGTTTTGGATATTAATTTTATCTAATGAATAGGGACATGGTGTGTAATAAGTTTTCAAAAACGAGAATTTATAATAGTTCGGCTTCCTATAAGTAATATTAACGCCCACAATGAAAAATAGTTGCCGCCTTGTCAAAGATTCGTAAGTTGAGGCATTATTCAAATATGATTGATATGAGACCATTTGTATAAATGGAGATTGCGAAATGAATTTGAGGTAGATTGGCTTTTTCTGCGCCATTACATTTGATAAAAATATTAATGAGTCCACATTTTTTTTTCTGATCTAACCAACTGCTATTTCATTAATTTGAGGATACATTTTAAGTTGAGTGGTAAAAAGGTTTAAATCAGAATGAAATAATTTTTGCTTCGAATGAAGAATAAAGGAATTCTGAAAGCATCGAGCGCATTTCTTTTATTTAATTTAATGAAGTATAAGTGTTATAAAATAATTAAGTCGAAAAAGCACTTTGTATGTCGATTAGATTAATAATAATAATAATAATAATAATAAAACTTTGAAATTCCACGTGCCATATATATTTCTCTAAATAACACAAAAAATAAAAGTTTAAAATACACTTTTCATAGGTTTCCTTCTATGTTTTGTGATTAAAATTATTAATGAGTATCTGCTTTTATTATTTGATTTTTTAAAATATTAATCATTGAATTTATTTGTTAACCAGCCGCCTTTGGTAACCAGCTAGTACGTTGGAAAAATTGACAGCACTTAATTAAATCCTTTATATAAGGACTGATTTTTCCTTATTCAAAACAAAAAAGTTAATAATGCATTTTTAACTATTACATTGTGATAGATATTGGAGCTGTATTGAAAGTCTTATACCTATTCAATTTAATATGCACATGAACATTCTTAATGGTGTCAAATTTCATATCAGATATTAAAAATTCAATATCCTTATACTCTATATTCAAATTCTTTCATAATATTGTAGTTCCTCTTTCATATTACATATGTATACTGAATAGCTAATAAAAAGACTTTTTGTCCTTCACTTTCAATAATGAAAGAAAATCAAGTGTGTGTGTGCGCGCGCTAAAAGATCCCACAACATTTTTTTGGAATGGCACTGACGATTTCGATTTCAAATATTTAGTGTCTAAGTAATGTTGTGTGCTTTTAAATTGTAAATTTTGTAAGAAAAAGTAGTTTTCTTGATGTTTTAACACAAATTATTTAATTTACATTTCAATTTATTTTCAAAATGAAAAGTCTGGAAAATTATATTTTTCAATAGTCAAGTCGAAGCAAATCATCCCTTTGGATGATATAATTTACAAATATTATTTAAACGAATGCAGACACATAAAATTTCGTTATTTAATTAAAAACCCTATATACTACTTTTTTTTTGGAGGAGGAACTTTCACAATCTTTTAAAATCCATTATCCAATTAAATATTTAATATAGTTGAAATACGCCCATTTAGTAAGAAATAGTATTAAAATAATTTCTAACAGTTATTTTAAAATAAAAAATGTTCATAAGTTATTAAAATTTTCAATTTTAATAGAAAAAAATTGCTTTCCAAACATTTCGATTTAATTAATTCCTAATTAATACTAAGCCCATCAGTGAAATTAAATAAGTCTTGAAATGTATTTAATTGAAGTCATTTAATAAAAAACTAACTAAATTAATCTTCATCGGTTTATTTGACAGGAAGCATTTCAATTATAAGCATTCATAAAGAATTATAAGAGTCATTGAAGTATATCACTTCTAGGAAACAATTTGTCTAATTTATAAAAATAAAATTTCACCCTCTTTCAAAGGGGAAAGCCTAATTTTTTTTTTTATTAAAAATATTTAAGAATGGTATAAATTTACACAGATAACTTGTTAACAGTGAAGCACCAACCTTTAGCTATGGCCATCTTGCTGCCAAAGGAACAGTATTAACCTGAAGCGGCGCTTGTTATTTTCCCAGTTAACCGTCACCTGAAAAAAAATAAAGCTGAAATATATGTTCTAAATAGATAAAGAGACGAAAAAATGCTTACTGTCTGTTTATTGTTATTTTTCCGATTATATTTAAAATGCCTTCAGAATCTCTCATTTTTAATTCAAAATCATCAGCATCAATTTATATTTTTCTTCTTTCTGTAGCTTCAGGACCTGGATAAGGAAAAACAATACAAAAAGGGCTATACATTACATTATCATTTATTGTTAAATGTTGAAAATTTACATCAACTTTAGCAGGTTTTTTCAAAAGGTTCCGCAATGACCAGTAAGCTTTGACAGTAATTTCAAATTTGGTTTTCGTGAACTCCACTTGTTTACAATACAATTGCGTAGGTGCTTTGACCACACCCAGTCTATATGCACTGAGTAATCCGTAGCACATATTAGTGTCACTCGTTCATGGTGTTTCCATGTGAGGCCAATTCATCGCGTGTCTGGTTGATGGTGTTTTTACATCCTGGATGCCAGCTGTACATGTCATTTTTCGTCGTCTTCTGTTGTTTAAAATTTCTTGTTTGCCTCTTGAGATCTAGGTTATGACGTTCTTTTTCTCTTCCAGCCTTTTCAGCTGAGATCTTACTATAAGTGTCGTGCTTAGAGAAGATATTTTGCCACTAAATGTTGACTTACTTTGTTCTCCTGTTATTTCATGTCTTGCTGAACATCGTATGATCTGCCAATTTGTCTTAAATTGATGACAGTTTTTTTCAGCAACTTGTATTTATACATGTTGAAGAGATTTCTCGTCTTCACGTTTGATTTAGTATATGTACTGCCGAAGCGAGCACCATCCCATTTGATATATGTGCTTCGATAACTGTAGGCATTGATTCCCAGGACCAACCGTGCTGAAAAGGGACAAATTTTGAATTTTAATAATATGTTAAACTATTTTTTTTATTCTGAAGTAACTGGGGAGAGGATACAAAATTTTGGTTAATTTATAATTAACTGAATGCTTTTGAATTGAGGAATTTTCATGGATTTGAAGATTGTGTCTTAATTTTTAGATTACATTAGACACTTTTAAATGAAGCATAAAGTGATTTTAGTGATAAGAATAATTATACAGAAGAGTTTTTCGATGAAAGTTCGCATTCAACTGATTTTGATATGTATGTTCAAACATAATTAATTTTTCTAGTCATAATGTATTTTGAAAAATTTATAAAATATACTAATATGCCAAGAGATATATATACAGAATTTATAGGTTGATTTTTATACTAGTTCTTTAACTGTATATTTAAAATGCCCTAGAAAACCGTGCTATGAAAGTCACACTAGCCGATAAAAAAAGGGTCAATTTTACCCACAGTCATTTTTTTTTATTTTTCATATAAATGTTGAATTTTACATTATATTGTCTTTTATATGCCTTCATATACTGTAAAAATAAATATGATTTGAAAAGTAATATACCTTTTCAAGATTATTATTTATTGTAACATGTAATTTGAGAAGAAAATGTATGTTCCAATGCATTTACTTTTTTCAATGATAATATATTTAGAAAAATTTCTAAAACATATCTATATATCAAGAAAAATATCTGCGCAATATATTGGCAGTTTTTCATACTAATACATTCATTAGAAAATTTAATTTGAATGTAAATGAAATGCGGTCTCTTAGACCTCTCTTTCACCTCTCCAGTTAAGGGTTAACTTAGAAATACTGCCGATTTAAATAAATACAGAAAAATAAAGGAAAATTTCACTGTTTTCCTAAAAAAAAATTTTAGCCAATGCAATGTGATCTACAGCTCAACATCTGAAAAAGTACTTCTATGCTTCAATTATTTTACATATATATTCAACTATAGATTTGACGTCAAAGTAACGATGGCAGCATAATAATACTTTTTTTAATACTTTCGTCAGTCCTTTTTTTATCTTTTTAAGCGAATAACTACCCTTTGATGTGAAACTTCTTTATTACATCAACTGATTTCTTAAAATCTAATATAAGTGAAGCAAATTTCTTCTATAATTTAGGAAGAACCGAAAAAGTGAGAGATCTTTTTCTCAGATTTGCAATTTCAAGCAATTAATTAATCTCTCTTTTCTATACTTTTAGGTTTAAGAGTAAAATGAAAGAGCTTCTTCGAGAAATTAAAGATTTTTTTTCCTTTCATTCAATTACTTACTTATTTGCTTTGACCAACGTGAAAACCTTTTAATTGCACTTATCAAAGAATTTCTAAGGAGATGGGATAGTATAAAGAAAAAAAACTCCCATTTCTTCCCTCCAAACTACGATGCAATGAATTCACATTTGGAAATTAAATTTGCATGGTTATTCGCGCTTCATGTAGAAAAACAAGAAAATGAATAAGAAAAACTAACGTGTTTTGACATGAGTACGCTTACAAGAGTTAAAATCGTTAAAAGGAAGTACAAGATAATTAAAATTCAACACCTTCAAGTATAGCTGAGTGCGAAACCATGAAAAGGTGGTTAAATAATCTATGGTTACTGAGAGGTTGAAGGTGGAATCAGTAACGATGATTTTGCTTTGCTAAAAATATAAATGGAAAAAAAAAATTTTCTTTTAAAATGTTGGCAAAAGGAACATCTTTCATTGAATAGGTTTCTTAAAAAATCAAACTACACTTATTCATAATTGATAACATGATTAATGTGCAGTTATTCTTTTAGATAAATCATTGCATTACAGAATAATGAAACTGATTAAATAAATAAAGCTGATTTAATAATAAATAAATCTGAATGTTAATGAAACGATCTGTGGTTACTAATGCTAATGATCAGAGAGTCAATTCAATAACGATGAGTTTGTTGCTTTAAAAATGTGGATTGAAGTGTGATTTTTGCTTCTTAAAGTGTCAACAAAATTATTAACATTTCATATCAAATTATAATGATTCACAACTCTGATTACATAATAAATTATAATAATTCCTGCAACCAAAACAATTATTATACTGATAAATGAAAAAGATAAATGAAGTTAAAAACCATAAAAAGTGAAAATGGTTAAATAATCCATAGTTGGAGAAATTCTACACGTGGAAAAATGTGTCGTTATTTTTTAAATCAAATCTCCACACTCTTGGTAATATTAAATGCGTTACATCATCATAACCATAAATACATGTATTGGTAATGATTTCTTAGTAACCGTAATATCAGTGAAACTACTATTTCCCTTTTTAAAACTGTAAGTGAAAGTAAAACCGAACTGAACAATATCTAAAGATTCATATCTATAATGATTATTCTAGATTATTTCATTATGAATAGGAAAAATAATTTATTATTTTCCAATAATGACTGAAAAAGAGTTTTAAATCGTTTGTAATTAGATAAAAGTTCAATATGCTCTTCAGTGTGTTCAAATGCTCTTGTAACGTAAAATACGTTACAGTATCATAATTATGAATGCAAATATTGGTACTGATTTATAGTAATCGTAATATCCGTGAAACTACGATTTATCTTTTTAAAATTGTAAGCGAAAAGAAAAGCTTCGAATTGAATTCTAATATCTAACGATTCATATTAAATCTATAATAATTATTTTAGATTATTTCATTATAAATAAATAATTTATATTTTGCCAGTAATGACTGAAAAAAGATTCTCTAATCATTTGAAATTAGATAAATGTTCAATATTTATCCCAAACCGATGGTAGAGTTGAGTGCTTCAATTTATAGATATTTGATAACATAAAATTTGCTATAGTTTTTAACACATAAAACAACGATCTTGTATTAAAATGAAGTTACAGCATTGATTTGATTACCTATATCACCATATCGCTACACCGGAACTTCTGGAGAAAGGATGATTTAATGTGATGAAAGCTAGATCTGGACCATCACCTTAGTGTCCAAAATTCCACATCGTAAAACCTGAATATATCAGACGCATGATGCCTCTGTGTTTCTAGTATTGAATAGAAATCATTAAGTTTGAATACGAAGTTGAGGAACTGAAAGAAACTCTTACTAATGTCGTAGAGAAGTTAAATGTCATTTCTGTCACGATATTATTTGGATGTCATAGATGTATTTCTGCTTTTTCCCCCACTTATGGCGAGAAGACTTGTTTCAAAAATCTGAAATAAAAAATATTGTCTAAATTGCTCTCCAAAAGCAAACATTGGAAACGCATACAAAACCACTGAGAACATAAATTCCTTCCAAACATATTACGCGCCACTGGTATTTATAGTGATTTTTTAACAAACAATGCATTTCTAAATTGATTTCGACTGACTGCTTATTATTATTATATTCTTACACTTTTAAGAAAACTTATCTATATAGTTATAATTAAATTGTAAGACTTAAAGTAACTTAAATATTTTTAGTATTAAAAAATGAGAATTGTAATTTCTGTCTATCTATTTTTATTCTGCATGTCATATACTCTGTAACACTGTTTTTAAAAAGGATTAAAATTTTTAAAAAAAATCCAAATTGATGAGCCTACAGAGTAAAAAAATCAAACTAATTTTATTCTTGTTAATTATTTAAATATTTTATCTAAAAATAAATTTTATCCTTATATGAAATGGAAACTTCGTATTAAATTTAACTTCTTGAAACTTAAACTATTGGAAACTTTATATATCATTTTAAACACGCACACACATAAAAAATGTGGACCAAAATATCGAAAAACCGAATTCCTTCTTCTGTAAAGATATGTCGAAATGCATTAGGCTGTTTATCCTTCATGGACCAATGTCATTTCCTGAAAGGCACATACATACTCTTCACAATTTTATGAAAAAAAAAGCATACTACACGAAGTCAATGACATTATTGATCAACATAAAGGTATTAACAAATAACATCTGTCACATCTTCCAGATTGGGACATACCAACATGTTTTCTTTTTTCTTGTTTTCCTATGAATAGAAGTACATTAACGTCCTCAGCTGCCAGCGATAGCTAAGAGAACTTCCTTTTTTTTTTTTTGTCTCCAAGAGTCCCACTGCGGTTCCTTTAAGCAAAGACGAATAGCATCCAAGGAATTGACTTTCGTTTTTTTTTTTCCCGAAAAGCAACGAAAAATGTTCTTTCTTTCCCGAAGAAAGAAGAAAAGTAGAATTCTTTTGACGACAAAAGAAATCCGCAGGGAGTAGTTTGTATCGAGTGTTTAGTAGAATTATCAACCGTCGTCCTGCGTTATTTCCAGGCTATTATTATATTCTTTGCTCACACAAATTTTCTCTCCACGTTTCACTGTATCTCCACTTCTAGCAGGGGTTTATTTTCTCCAGGGCCAGCCTCTAAGGACAGGTGAAAATTGTCGTCGTAGTTGAATTTACGGAAAAACCTTAGGCATTATGGCGGAAAAAGCCTCAGCAAGCTATCGAATATGAAGCGCGACTTTATGTTGACTTACTAAAATGACTGTTGCTCACCGAATTTTTTTGCTGATTCAAACTTTGTAAACTACTTAATGGACGAAATAAATGCAACAAATATTAGGATTGGAGACGTTATGTTGTAACAAGAGGCATTGCTTTCCCACTCCAAGTGTAAAATAACGACTCTTTAGACATTTCTTTAATAAAAATAATCGAAGAGCGCTAATAAATGTATTTATATAAAACATTTTCTTATCTGAAGTCATATTTCCATTGCACTGATCAATTATACACGGTTGTTCAACATGTCAGCCCAACGTCTTTTTCTCTCCTACATGGTGCACACTACTGAATGAATTTCACACCTCCTTTACTTCCTTTTTTTATATTGCCTCCAAGTGTTAATTATCCTTTGTTTCATGCATTACACAGACGGTGCCCTAAGGATATAGTTTGGGGATCGAAAGGTTCCACCTTAAAAACTGCCGCATTAACAAGCTTGATGCACTAAGGTCAAATGCCCTCTCGCTGGTGTGATGCGAAAGCTGGAGAGGGGGATGCTAGTTCAGGTGTCGTTTTTGTCAGCTGACAATTGTTCAAAACTACAAAGTTCATTCAAAAATATATTTAGTGTCACTTTAAAAGGGACATTAATATAATTTAACTAAATTCTTGCAGTGCATGTTGGTTTCGTTAAGATGAAAAGAAGACCTATCTCTAAGAAATTTGACTGGCTTTTAATAATAACGAATTATCATTCGCAAGAAGTATGGTAAAAGTCTAGGATAGCTACACTCAAAACGTGTAAGATCGCTCTTTAAAACTAATTATAGAGGAACTCACAATAATCATGAAGTCAAATTCAGTAATTAATATTTAGTATTCACAATATTTGATAAGTTAGCGACTTTCTAAAAAAAAGTTATTAGTACAAATGAGTGAATTTCTAGTCTTTCTTTGTGGAGATGAATTTCTAGACACTAATTACCATTTAGAAATCCATTAGATTTGAAGACGGTACATTCCGAGACAACTGACAGCTGTATTCACAAAATTGTAATCATTCTCAGAAATTCGCCTTCGATATAAGATTTAGCTAATCATGTAAAACTTACAAGGAATCGTTTCCATAAATGTTAAATGAAGACTCATTTTAAATCAAGCTGTCGAATATAGAAAGTATATGTTAATATCACATTAAGTTAGTTGATTTAGATTATTTTAGCTGTATTTAGGTAGTATTTTAAAGTAATATAAGGATTGTTTCGAGACCGTCTTGGTAATTTTGAACTATGGTCATATGATGATGATATCGGAATTTAGACCTCCTTTTCTAAACTTCCGCGTCACACGTTTGAGGAATTCGGCGTAGATGAATTTAATGCGTATGAAAAACACACGTCGGACATTCGGTTTTTATTTGGAGGGGAATAGAATTTCAAGAACGGAACTATCCTCTCTCGAGATATTATTCCCGGATCACTGTGGTGCAAAGCACTTTTAGATTTTTTAACAAGAAAACCAATATAAATTTATTCTTGGGCGCTAAAGCGTAGATTTAGATGGAATAAAATGGTTAGATGATTTTGTAAATATGACTACTGCTATGACTGAGAACTTTTCAAGTCCATTTTTTTATGCAGAGGAGGAATTTTAAATAAATTATGAGTCTTTCTTATGACATTTGCTTTTCTTTTATAATGCAAACTAATATCCACCTAAAATCTTTATGTGTAATATCAAATTATTGACTTATATATTAAAAGTATTCCAAAACTATCATGGAATTCTTCGTGAATTTTAAGAAGCTCGAGCAAGATTTTATTCTTCTAAGTAACATCAATTTAAGGTCATTTGAACCATGTTATATGATTGAAACTCCATGAGTTCCATATGAGTGGTGGATTTCTTCTTTAGAACGATTTCAAATTCACGGTAGCCCATTTACGTAGTTAAGTGACTAGTCAAGCTGTGGATTAGGTTAATGCGTAGGATTTCTTTTAGAGGTTCAAATCTTATCTATAGAATGTTTAGTCTATATTGATAGATAGAATAATCGCAATAATTTCGATGCTTAAGTACACAGAACTTCTGATGGCATTCGAAAGATAGATTGATAAATTTGTTGGCTTAACGTATATTTTGAAGCTATACGTGGGCAATTGTGGGACAGGTCTAATAATTAGAGCTATGATGAAATGATAAGGACGACACCGGATGTAGTTCCAATGCTTCAAACATCTTCATAACATCAACTTGGGGCGTTAGATTTCTCACATTAAATTTAATGCGCCCTCGACCTTCATATTCAATGAATCATTGTTGGAGTCAAATCTGGTTTATTTTAAGAAATTTATACTAAACCACCAAGCTATAGAACTCTTCAAAGAGAAACAGATGCAATATAGAAATGATGCATAACATTTTTCAATTACAGTTATGGAAACTAGTTTTATAACACGGCTTTGTTCAGATATATTCAAACGGAAACTTCATATATTATGATTAATTTTTTCAATAATATTATTAAAAACTTATCAAGACTTAGATATATTCAATATTTTTTTACTCGTTTTGCTACTGTTCTAATGACCAAAGTTAATGAGTTTTTGCCAGTAGCTTCATCGTCGGCCATCATTCTTTTCCTTACGTAATTAAATATCTCTACAAATAATTACTTTTAAAAACACCCTCATATAATTTAGAAATAGATCTCAGAATGACATGAACAAATTCCATATCACTTCTTTCTCACCACTTTGGAAGGATCCTTTCGACAAGTGAATAGAAAATTGACAAAAGTCGATGAATCATATCTATCATCCTTTCCCTTACATAATTGCTTGATGTTAAGGAAAAAGGCTAATGACCAATGTTAATAAATCATCTCCAGCAGCTCCATCATCTGTCACTATCCTTCTCTTTATATAATAATACCTTTACAAATGAATACTTTTCAACATTAAAAATACCCCCAAATAGCTTAGAAATAAATCTCAGAACGACATAAACAAATTACGTATCATTTCTTTCTCACCACTTCGGAAGAATTATGACAAACAAAAAAATTGATAGGTTTTGATGAATCATTTCACGCAACTCTATCAAACTTTCATTTGCATAGTTAAATATCTTTAAAATTAATAACGTATATAATTAAAAATACTCCTGTTTAACTATAAATGGATTTCAAAATGACATACGCAAATTCCACACCACTATTTTTTCACCATTTCTTAAAATTTTTTCTGACTGACAAATAGAAAAGTGGCCAATGCCGAAGAATGATTTCCAACAACTCCTTCATCCTTTTACTTACATAATCAAATATATTTAGAAATAACTATATTTAAAAATTTAAAAAAACTACAATTAGCATATAAATAGATCTCAGAAAATAAGCAATTTCTAAACTTCTCTTTTACCACCCATGAATGTTATTTAGATAGACCAACAGAAAACTGAAACAAACATGTATTTTCCATTTTATATAATAGTACAAATCAATTATTTTATAAAATCGAAATTGAAGAAAAAAAGATTAACTGAGCCATTTGTCAAGTTTTATAAGTGAAAACGTAAATAATACACAAAATAATTGCTAATGGAATGATTCAGAGAGTTATTGGAAAAAGGAAACTTCCCATCAAAAATCAAGAAATACCTTTTACAAAAATTGATGTCAAAAATACATGATGATAAAATTCTTTAGTATGTATTAGATACTTTCATCTAAAGAATGTTTTTACTCTGAGTTCTTGAAAGATTTAAAAAAAAAAATATTATTTCTTATGCACGGTAGACATATACGAAAATATTTCTCTGAAGAAATACTCTCGACTGAAAAGTGCTGTTACCTTAGTAAGACTCTTCGAAAAAAAGAAACCTTTACGAAATAATGTATACTTACACCGTCCAAACAAAAATTTTAAAACATCCGAGCAACGCGATGATAAGCGAATGTCTAAGTTAAAGGAGAAAGAAATTGCTGAAAATAAGTTTTAATATGGAAGTTAATATTTAAAACTGATTTCTTGAATTTTTTTTAATACTTTCTTCTCAGTATACTGCATTAAACCTTCGCTACTAAATCTAATTTCGAGCAGATTTTTTTTTCATCTTGCTTACAAAAAACATACATTTATTTTCCGATGGAAACTTGAAGTATCTTTCTATAAGGAAAACTATTGCATATTGTAAGTTTAATTAGATTAATATCTCCTTAGAAGATACATTAAAGATACCTTATTATGAATCAAAGTGAAAAGACGATCATAAAAATAAAAATAGAACTCATTTCTCCAATCATTCATACTACTATACATAAGAACAAAAGCAGGCTTGCCACTTAAATCTGGAGAAAAAAAATTCCCTGTGTTTTCCCTGAACGTACATTCAAGATATGAGAAAATGCGAGAAGAGCACTGATGTGCTAGTTATAATTGAATATGGTCCTAAGGAGTGGAAAAAGCAAGGAAAGGAAGCAACAATTTAACATTATTAAAAAAAATAGCGTATTGAAAGAAGGTCTATATTTACATGCAGAAAAAAAAATTCTCTATTATCTAGAATTTAGTAAAATTTTGCCGATATATGGACCTTTAGCAGGGGCCCCTTCGGACCCCTTCAACCGCTCGAGATATGAATTCTGTTGAAATGAAGGCAAATTCCTTTCTTCACGATTTTGAAACATCGCCATAAAAGAATAAAAATTATTAATGCCATTATTGATATTTTAGTGTGCCACATGTTCTCGTTATCAAATTAAATCTTTTTTCTTATCATCAAAGTAAAAAAAAAAAAAAAAAAAAAAGACAATTTTTTTAAGATAATGCAGTACTTCTTGAATGAAATAAAATATTCATTTGCTTTCAGATTGTAAAGGATTATCTTGCAGATTAATCACGAAGCATACATTAAAATAATAGTTATTTCGCATTAATAATAATAAAAACTACCTTCTATTCACACATTCTGAAACTGTATGCTTGATTTTTGTATTATAAATAACTAATACATAACGCAAAAAGCATGCGATTAGTAAGAAATTCAAATTAAAATGTCTCTCATTTTTAAGAGAAAAAAAATAAAAAATAATTAAACTCACACTACGAAATATCATATACTTTTGTCCGATGTGTTAAAACATCATTTCTAAGTCTCTTTCTTTGAAGACATAATATTTCAAAGATAGAAAACTAATTTTAATAGTTACCCATACAGTTGCAATAGGTAACTATCAGGAATTGCATTAATCAAGGGAAAAAAATTGGTTTTATTTTCAAAAGTGTTTAGTTAAAATGTTGATTTTGGAGAAAATGCTTTCCAGAGACAAATTTATTTTATTTAGAAAGTAATGCTTCTCGGCTGTTTAAATGCAAAATCAAGTAGTGATGCTGGAATGAAGAGAAAAATTAAACTAAATCATTTATGAAAAAAAGGATTTTTTTTCAGTTCCTTGGTTGTTTCCTGTCTGGAAGTCTCTTTTTATTTCAGAACGCTTTACAAACGGATTTTAAAAATATATAAATTAAAAAATTAAAAAAAAACATTGAAGTGTTTCGGGTAGATTTCAATTACATTTTGTTTTAGATACTTAAACACTTTATTCAGTCCAAAAGATTGGTTAAATTTTTTTGATAGCAAATTTCTAAATATCTTAGTTGCAAATGACAAAAGGTTATTGTTCAAGAAATTTTTCTTGTCTTATCGTTATTTATTATTAGTTATATTCAAGTTTTATTTTTATCAATGTAGGATAACAATTTTTTAAATAAGGTTCTGGAATTATAAATCATGATAGATTTATTTCCATTTCTGCAGGAATTTTCTATATTTCAATTATATGCGCTATAACTAGTTTCCAAGATTCCACCATGGCTATTTCAGATGACTAGTTAAAATTTACATCTTGAGTAACAAGACGCAAAGCGAAAGACCGTCGATCACCACTGCCAAATCTTGAGGGAATGCTTAGCCGGCTGATTCTCTGGGGCTCATGAAATGAGTTTACTCACAAACTTTCAAGATATCCAAAATTGAGAGAAACAGACTTCATTATTTCACATTTACTAGTAGGAAATGATTTATAACATATTTCGGTTATTAGAAGTAAAAGAATTAGCTGTTTCTCAAAAATAAAAGAAGTTAAATATTGTATGTATGTGTGAGTGCGTGTGATGGATTAAATTAACCTGCTTACGATAATTAATTTCTTGAAATTAATTATCTTCTAACCACTTGAGTTAAAATTTCATTTCTGAGTTGTGCGATGCTATGACTTTCTCGGACTCTTGAAGGTCTATTTTCTGTAACTTTCACTATCCAACGTTAAAATACAATATTATGTGTAAATCGCGCGATTAAATAGACGCTTGCTCAGCTAGATTTTGGTTAAAATCGTCTTTTTTTGATGGTATATAAAAAATGAATGCTTGAGGATGTTTTTCCTTTTCTCTGCCTTGTTTTGCAGAGCGTGTTGCTCGAGTCCCTGCGCATGGTTTTAAAAGAGAACCTTTAAAAATTACTTAATCATAAGAAGAATCTATTTTACTTAATCATAAAGAAGTATACGTCCATGATTAACGAACAAAACTTCTCCCTTTTTACTTAAAGTTTCATAACATATAACAATAGTACAAGCTGACAATTTTAATACCATTAAAGTATTTTTATAAAGTATTATTAAAGTATTTTTTTTTCAAATTATGTTAATAAAAGGCAGTGCAAAGACGTTAAAATTGCATAAAAATATTAGAAGTAAAGTAAACAACAGTTTTAAGCAATAAAGATTGAGATCATCATAAATTTCTAAAATTGCATTTTCAAATTGATCAAATGTCCTTGAGTTGCAATCTTACTCCAGACGTGAAACGTTGTCTGGTGCTAAATTGGAAGGAAAATGATATTAAGTTTTTTCATAACATTTATAGCCCTGAATCATAAATTATTATAAAGTCAAAAATAATTAAAATTGTACTTTCTAGTAAACTAATAAATTTGTTTTTACTTTCTAATATACGAAATACTCATCGTAATCATCAAAAAATTGAACTGGAGATTTTCATGAACCTCGATGCTACCCTCTCCTCCAAAAAAAGGTCTGTCTTTCTGTAAACACTATAGCGCTTTGAGCTAGATGGATGAAATTATGTTCTAGTATTTAAAGAAAAGGGTTTGATTTATCTTTGTGAAACAATAGAGAAAAATGAGTTACGGAATTTTGCTTCAAACTATCCTAAAACTTTTTTCACTTGTAACTTGTCATAGCTTTCTCCTACAAAATTTCAAAATGGCTGACGAAACATCAATTAGTGTTGCCACTCATGCAACTTAATAGAACTTAAAACAAATACCATTTTATTAAAAAATGAAGGCCTTTCCATTCAGAGGAAGTCTGTTTGGCTGGCTGACCGAATGTAAATTAGCAAAAAGAGGGGGGGGGGGACCGAAGAGTGTTGGATGAATAAAATTTAGAACAAAATTATAGAAATTAAAAGGTAGATTATTTAAATTTGGAACCAAACCGGTCAAAAGGATTGGCCGTCTATTTCATTATTTTCACAAACATGTAATTCAATAATTTAGATGCATGAAAATTGTTATAAGATTTTGTAATTACAATCACAGTACTATGTCAAATTTTGTTGGCAATGGTTGGAAAACAAGCATCCGAAATGCGCATACGGTTTTCTGGTGCTTGTTTAGTGACTGCATTCCTGTGATTAATCGAAAAAAACAAATCGCCAAAGATGTTACGCTAATGTGCTTTCTCGCAATTATTATTTGCCAATAACCTACGTTTAATAATACATAAATACACTAATTAGAGATTATGCGAGAAAGTTTCGGAGATATCATTCATATTAATTAACTTTTAAGAACGAAAGCAAAATAAAACATTGGGGAGATTTGTGTACCTAGGGCCTTCATCTTTAAACTGAATATTTAGTTTTAAGTTCTATTATTAAGTTGCGTGAACGGCAACACTAACTGATGGTTTGCCAACCATTTTGCGATTTTGTAAGAGAAAGCTGAGTAAAATTACAAATGTAAAAAAAAAAAAAAAAAAAACTGAAGTAAAATTCTGCAATTTATCTTTTCTTATCAACTTATCAACTTCAACTTTCTTATCAACTTCAATTAATCTTTCTTTCACAAAGATAAATCAAATACTTTTATTTGAATTCTAGCACATAATTTTATTAGTAGCATAAAGTACTAAATAAAATATTACATTAGTCCTTTCTCCATGTGGCTTTTTCAGTGGAAGACATTTTGTATGAAATTACATAATCTTGTACCTAGGTTTAGTTCCCTTGTACTTAGGGTCATGAACTTAGGTCCAATAGCAATCACATTATTTATGTTGCTATGTTTTGAAAACTTTTTCATAATAAATAGAGGAAAAGCCTTTTAAATTTATCAAATGTTTTTCCAAACCATTTTTTATGAATTAATTTTTTTGTTTGTAAACGTTATTTTTAAATGGAAGCGGTGTATATCTTGCTCAGGATTTTTGAACAAGATTTTTAATAGCTTGGCTTATAAAATATATGGTTGCTATTATTATTAATGCAGATTATTAATATGTTTAAATAAGCATAAGAATTTATTATAAGCCACTTTTTAAATATTTTTAAAGCAAAAATATAATTTTAAATAAGATTTCTACCATATTTTAATCAAATTTTCATTGTTTATTCTCCTTTTATGTCGCGAATTCATAATTTATCATTTTTTCTCTTTTATTACATGTTTATAATTAAAATTTATACCCAGAAATACTGATGGAATAAAGAGGTCAAAACCTAATACAGACATAACCTAATACAGCGGTTGCAGAACCAGTTTAAAAAGATCGAGTTACAGTTTCTGGCACAGCCTGGAATGAACAGAATAATGCATGGATTTTTGTGGGAAGACTAATTCCCACAATACGGAATTTGATTGTATATATTCTAACCAATACATTTCTTTGGACGGTACCCACTCTTTAAAGGCGAAGAAAACGCTTTCTTCAGTATTTTGTCTCTTTTGCTGCGGAAGCGGTCGAAAACCAGGGAGATGTCGAATCCTGATAGACATTCCAGAAAATAATTTGAATAACAACAAACAGCTAGAATGCAAAAAAAAAAAAAAAAAAAAAAAAAAAAAAATTGTTTTTGATTGAAGCATCCGAAGAATTATAAGACAATGCAAATTCTTCTGCTTTCACGGATGATGCAAGTTCTACAGTAACTGCTATAAATGATACTATTGAAAAAGAGAATTTTTATGTTTAACGAGATTGCAAAGCAGACAAGCTTTGCATTATTATATGGCAGAAATAACAAATATTAAAGAGGAACAATTCAGTGTAAATATTAAAAAAATTGCCCATTCAGGAAAGTTTTTGTATGATGAAAATGTTGTTTATGAAAAAGAGACTTAACAATATTGCGTTCAAATTGCTCAAAAAACTGTATGGTGCTTCAAAGCTACAAGGTATGCAGATAACGTTTGGGAACAATTTTTTAAAAATTATATTGTTGAATAATTTATGAAAATATTTGCAATTTACTAATAATTGGACACATTGTAATTTAATTAGTAATTATATAATAAATAAATATTTTACCTGATATTGTTCCTTTTATAAAATTCGTATGTGTCTGTTAGTTTTCTGTTCTTTACCAAGTAACACCTGATAATCAGGAAGTGGCCCTAGGTACAAGGAGATCTTATACCTAGGGCCATTTGTGGAGTTTATTAAAAGAAACTTCTGTTAAACAGAATCTGTTATTTTAAGTCTTTATACTGATTCCAATTCGCATAGTTATACTATTCAATTAGTATAACTATGCGTGCGCATTTTTATTATTTTAAACAGGTCAATAACTCAATATTTATATATTGAAAAATAGGTAGTCTTAGTATACAGGTCTCCCCTATATCTATTCTTTAAAAAAATATTTAATAGAAAAAATTTATTCTTTGAAATATAATATTTAACCCTTAACTGGGGAGGTGCGGTCTACGAGACCGCATTTCATTTACACATTAAATTTTCTAAGGAATGTATTAGTATGAAAAGCTGCCAATATATTTTGCAGATATTTTTCTTGATATCTAGATATGTTTTAGAATTTTTTAAAAATATTTTATCATTGAAAAAAGTAAATGCGTTGGAACATACATTTTCTTCTCAAATTGCATGTTACAATACATAATATTCTTAAAAAAACATATTACTTTTTATTTTTTAAATCATACTTATTTTTATAGTATATAAAGGTATATAGAAGATAATATAATGTAAAATTCAACAATTATATGAAAAATAAAAAAAAATGACAATGGGTAAAATTGGCCCTTTTTTTATCGGCTTGTGTGACTTTCATAGCACTGTTTTAAACATACAGGTTAAGAACTAGTATAAAAATCAACCTATAAATTCTGTATATATATATCTCTTTGTATATTAATATATTTTATAAATTTATCAAAATACTTTATCACTAGAAAAATTAATTATGTTTGAACGTACATATCAGAATCAGTTGAATGCGAACTTTCAAAGAAAAACTCTACTGTGCAATTATCCTTATCACTAAAATCACTTTCTGCTGCATTTAAAAGTGTCTGGAGCACTGCTTCATAATAGGATCAGTAAATGGGATGATATTTCGGGGCCCAAGTTTTAGCGCCATCTGCTAAGCCTTGTTTATCACTGGGACACTAACAGGGAGGTGCGGTCTTAGAGACCGCGCTTAAAGAAATAACGGAATTATTTTAAAAGGCATCCGCAGAAATCGGTTGAAAAAGTGCACGTGTATTGAAGGTCACAAAACAGGAAGCTACAGGGTCAATCCATTTAATTGAGCTAAAAACAGAATAGGGGTGAAGGAAAATCCATCGCTAGCGGTCTCAGAGACCGCACGTCCCCAGTTAAGGGTTAATAGCTTTCGGTAAATATATTTGAGACATATCTCGTAATATATATGCAATCTTCTACTTTTTAACACTTATTTACTAATTATTACTCGAATAAATGTAATAGGTTGATAAATATTTCTTCTTTGTCGATCTCATGCAATGTATATTAAATTTGATCAGTAAAGCTCTAATGTAGCTTTATTAATCTGGTTATCGTTTAAAAAAATCGTATGCAATAATTACCCTCTTCTTTAGAACTAGAATGTCATTTCGTAAGTGTTCTCCCTCTTTAATTTTAGAAAAGCTCTTTCGTAATTATTATTCGCCAATGGCTTGAGGTTAATAATATACAAGTACATTTATTAGAGAGAATTTAAGAAAGTTTCGAGAAGATCACTTCCGCTAGCTATTTACTGCTGTTGCGCGTAATTTCATACTAGAGATATATATATATTTCAGTTTTAATACTATTTATTTGCCCATCTTAAAAAAGTACAATCTTTCAGCAGATTAGTTTAATGATATTCATATTTGACAAAATAATATTTGCCATATTTGCTCCTATTCTGCTATGGATATAAATTATCATTTGAAGAAGGCAAAAAATATCGCTTGAGCGATGGGTCATTTCTATCAATTACAGTTGTCAGCATTATCGTAAGTTTAAAATTTTCGCATTATTTTTATATTAAATTTAATGTAATAAAGATAGAGTGTGTTGAAAGATAGCAAGCCTATTTAATGAGAGACTTCGTCCAATATTGCATTTTCTTCCTTCTCCCTTCTAAAACCGGATCCCCCCCCCACTCTTATTCCACTAGCATGCACTCCCAAGAATGTAGTGCAAATAGCATGGTGTGAGCATTTAATAAATAATTTGCTGTTTTATCAGTACAATTTCAAGCCTAGTATAATATTTAAAACATTTTTCATAACATAATTTCCTTTCGATTTTAGGAACACTCTTCTTATCTAAATAGTTCATTGAATCAAGTGTTTTAATATAATTTCTGTTATAGTTAAAACCAATATCGAAAGAGGGAAGTAGATGCGCAATTACGCTTTCAATGATTCTACGAAAATGGTACAAATTATTATATTTATGTACCAAAAAATATTGAACCAATTTGTTTCAAAACTTCTTATGAACAAATAATTTGGACATTAATTTCATATAGAAAGAAAACTGCATTTAAAATAATCAGACGTAAAGAGCTGATACAATTATTAAGTAAAACAGAAAAAGGGAAAAATAAACTGAAAAAGTTTCATATTACTGCCATCTAGAAGCTGAATACAAAAACTTCTCAAAGAGTACATTTTAAATTTAATAAACATTTCCTTCAGTTTAATTCCATTCTGCTATAAATAATTTTATAATTTTGAAATGTTTTACCGACTGTATTTTTATAATCTTTTTTATAATTTTTATCAAAAATATGCATAATATCAAATATTCAATACATTTACTGAATATTTAATTGATATTTATATATATTTTCATGGATTTTACTCTTTATGAAAAGCTTTTACTCTTATTTCGGGATTAAATTAAAAAAAAACCCTCTATACATAAATATTGAATTTAGGCTATTAATAATTAATTCTAATCAAACCTCAGATACCATTTGATGTCATAATATTTCAGCTTATAGCTCATGAGAAATTTTTTTATTTCAACGAATGTATGAATACATGTACAGCAAAGTAATTCCTCATTTGAAGACCAGAAAATGCTGACTAATATAGAAAAGAAACAATTATTGTACCCAGTGGCGTTTTACTACATAGACGTTGGAGACGGTCTCCTCGTGACTCGAGACATAGGATCTCAAAATATATATTACAGTGCTGAGTTTGCGGCAATTTTTTTTTTCACTGTAGACTAGTTTACGCAATTTTTCCCCCTCAATATTAAGGGGGGGGGAAGGAAAGGAAGAAAGAAACTGTTGAAAATCAAACAAGTCAAATGCATAGAGCTGAGTCGTATGTTCATTATCGATACAAGTGTGCCCAACATGAATCACGTGACTTAGGGAGAATCTGAGAGTAAGAATACCCTTTTTGGCAACATATCGTCAATCGTGATATACTCAAAATCTGTCGCGCAATCTTTTGCTTCCCGGCATTGGGTCCGGTCGATTTTCCTTTCCTTGAAAGTTTATTTATTTATTTTTTCTTTTCTTGTTTTCAGATTATCATTGTACTAAGCAAAAACCAAGCAAATTGGTTTCGAAAATAATTTTTCTTTTTCATAAAATCAATAGCTGAGTTTGTTGATTTAAATCATGTTTAGTTTTTTACTTTGTTTTTTTATTGCATTAATTAAAAGTGATCATTTTTCTTCTTTAAGTAAATATTCTATTTCTTTTATTTACCTAAAAGCATCTTTTAATTTTACATTACATGTTCAAATACTTGTATCATTATCTCAAACAGATAAAAAAAACTTTTATAAAAACATATTATAAAAGTGACCTAAGTCGCTTTTTTTTTCTTTCTGAATATTTAAAAAAAATGCATTTGTATTTATAATTATTTTTATTTCTAAAAATTAAATTATAATCCAATAAAGGAGAATAAATATTTATTTTTGTATAAAAATGAAAAAGATATTAATTAAAACTATTCGCAAACTCGTCAATTATTATGAAATAATTTAGAAAGAAGACCAAAAAGTACCAGCCCAGGATCGATCGCGCAAATTCTACGCCAGTGCCCTAACCAGTCTACTATTCGAGGGCTCGCTAGTATATAAGCTCTCTTGAAAGTTTCAGGGTTATTTCTTCAAAATTGCTTGGCTATTGAACCTTAACATTTTTATGAATGAACATTCTAAATGTATACTACCATTATACATAATCTCATCTCGAACTGAATTTTAAACCTCATGCCTTCCCCTTGTTAGTATAAGTTTTAAATATTTCATTTCTGGTTTATAATTTGGCCGGTAACTTTGGTTCTAACTACCGAAAAAACAAAGTAAATCATTTTTCGAATCTTAAATGTGTTAACTTTAATACAAAATAATAAAGAAATTCGAAATTTTTACGGAAACGGTGATAATAGGGTATTTACATACCACAGGTTATTAATAAATGTTGGCATTCAGACAAAATTTTAATCTATAAAGATAGCATTTCTTACTTTAATAATTACTTATCTTTAGAATATCCACTAGATCCTTCCTTTTTAGATCTTAACTAAAATTTATAAAAACATGCAATTATTACTAGTACATTTATGAAATTTTACTATGTAACATTTTCAATAAAACATAGTTTTAGTTTCACTATTTCATTCACAATGATGATTTAATATCGTTCACAGTATAATACGATTCGAATATTCATGGTAATAAATGGAGCAACATATTAGAAATAATAAGGAAATATATTACTATTAAAATAAATATAGAATTATTAATCGGTCAATAATCCTTATATATACACTTATATTGGCGAGAACAAAATCCTGCCAGGCTTGCAGGCAAGCGCGTGCAACACATTCGTGATTAAAATAAAGCTAGTAGCAAAATATAATGCAATTATATCAGTTTAAATGAAGCTTAATAACAAGTTAACTAAATTAAACAATAACAAAACCAAACTATAACATCAAAATCACTGAGTGATCCAAATTACGAAATTTTAAACTGACTTTAAAATGGATATAAATAGAATATGTTCATCGGACATAGTTGTGAAATGATACAGGACTCTCCTTAGAAAATTTTTCTTTCATCCAATTAGACAGCAAGAGTTATTCATGGCTTAAATAAGCTTTAAAAGTTAACAGTTAAAAGCGAGAAATAATCTGCCATTGAAATTTAATGGAGAATGCGGTTACAGCGAATACAAATTCTCTTCGAAGTCACCTGATTTCATCTTGTCATACACCAAAATTGGGTTGCAGTCCCTCTATCAGTATTTCAATTCTATGGTCAAACGAAACGTAGGGGGAAATAAGCATAAACAGGAACGCCCCATGCCAAAAATAAATCAATAAATAATTTCAAAAGCAGTGATATTCGGGAAATTTCTAAGTCATAAAAAAATTATAAATAATAGGAAAAATCAATATATGAAAACCACTAGTTTTAAATAAGTTGTAATACGATTAACAATATTCGAATATTATTATTAACCGAGGGAGATATGTCGTAGACGAGGACATATAAAGACCAAAACGGTGATCTAAATGCTTTTCTGCTGGATCAAATAGGCAGCAGCTCTTTATTTATTTATTTTGACTTACAAGATGTAGTACACTAACGCATTCTAATTCAAATCAAATTTCATTCAAATTTCAAAATATTTTTCTAAGGATGTATTTATTTCAAATTTGTTTCCAGATAAGTGAGGTACAATTTGCTTTCGTTTGCTGACTAGCAAGTCGAAACAAGATTTAATAACAAAAATAAAAACTTTTACATTTATAACAACAATTTAAACTAAACTTTTTACAAGAAATGTCAACGTCACACCTTTTTTTCCCTTCACAGAGAAAAGGGTGTAACACTGAACCCTGTTGAGACTCTATCTGAATTTCATTTCATTCAGTCGTTTCTCCTCTAATAAGATTCAAAGATGTGGGCTCGTAATGTGAAATAATCCACTCGTTGTTAATCTGACTCCATTTTATTTTCTCTCTAATCTACAACTCTATTTACATACTATATGTATATACATAGTTATTTGCCTTATACAAAAACATACATTTGTTTCGCGCGCAATTAATTCTGACTTTAGAGTTCTAAAAACAAGTTATAGCTCTAGTATGATTAAAGTTAAAACTAGTTTTTAGCCAAAGAAGCTCGTAACATCCTCCCACTTTTTGATTTTTAAATTAAGAGGATACAAAATCAAAATTAACAAATATTAAGAAATCAAAACATGAAATGCACATATTTGAAAAGTACATAATATAGTTCAAAAGTTAGTTAAAACGTGAAGGTATAACTACTCTTCTTCCACTTCTAGTTTTTGTTTCATAGTCGTTATTTTCCGAGCTCGGAATTTTCATTTCTTCATACGAAGCAACCGGTTCGTTTTTTCTCGCAACTACAGGATAGTTATTGTCTAATTCCAAGGGGTATAAACGTTGCAAGGGGGATGCACAAGTTCTCCACTCGCTGTTTTCAGCCTTACTACTCGGATACAACCATCTTTCCCAGGAAACACTTAGATTATCATTCCCAAAGGCCAGTCTAGTCGCTTTTTGATATCACTTTCAATTATAACAATATCTCCTACTTTCACTTGTCTAGATTCCTTTCTCTTTGGCTTCTTATGGATTAACAAGCTTAGATATTCCTTTCGAAATCTTTTCCTCAAGTCCTCTCGTAATTTTTGTTGATACTGATATCGTTTGGAGATATTTACTTTATCCCAAGTATCCAAATCGGGAACTCCTACTTTTGTAGTCTCTTGAATGAACATCGAGGGAGTCAGTGGAATTAAATCATTCGGATCTTCCGATAGATAATTCAGAGGTCGAGAATTGATGTTGGCTTCTACGTCACAAAGAATAGTAAACATTTCTTCATAATGAAGCGATGCCTTTCCTAAAACTCTCCTTAAAAGCTTCTTCACCATCTTAATCATGCTCTCAAAAAATCCGCCCCACCAAGCATTTGTTGGGGGGGTTAAATGTCCACTAAATTCTTAAGACAGAAGCGTCATTTACAATCTTGTCCCAATCAAGAGAACCCATCACATTATTTGTTCCAGTAAAATTTGTTCCGTTATCGCTGTATATAGTCATAGGTCGCCCTCGTCTTGCCACGAATCTTCTAAAACTTAAAAGGAATCCATTAGTTGAAAGACTCGGACAAAACATTACACCACTGTTCCTCACAGAGTGTGGAGCAGGTAAACTTGTCTTCGTCTGAATGGACAGGGTTTTATTATTCATGATATTTCTATTCTAAAAGCACAATGAATTGGATAGAAAGAAATTTTCAGATACATCCAGATGGAATCGATTTTCTATACAATCCTTTTTAGTAAATTTGAGGAATTTTCAGTGAAATAAATGAAGTACTCCAACAAATTATTTCAAATTCATATCCGTTAATATAAAAATTTCATTGAAAAAATGTCAAGAAGTCTTTCGATGTTGGAAATCAGATTGGAACCGGAGGTTAGCAAAATGTTTGTAAAAAACTTTGCTCGGACAAAACATTACAACACTGTTCCTCACAGAGTTTGGAGCAGGTAAACTTGTCTTCGTCTGAATATACACGGGTTTATTATTAATGTCTTTTATATTCTAAAAGCACAATGAATTGGATAGAAAAAAGTTTTGCGATACATCCAGATGGAAACGACTTTCTATATAATTCTTTTTAGTAAATTTCAAATATTTTCAAAAAAAAAATGTAGTACTCTGACAAATTATTTTAAATTCATATCCGTAAATGTAAAAAATTCATTGAAATATGTCAAGAAGTCTTTAGGTGTTGGAATTCAGATTGGAACCGGAGGTCATGAAAATACTTGCAAAAAACCTTGCTCGGACAAAACATTACACCACTGTTTCTCACAGAGTGTGGAGCAGGTACACTTTTCTTCGTCTGGACACGGTTTTATTATTGATGTCATTTCTATTCTAAAAGCGCAATGAATTGGATGGAAAGAAATTTTTAGATTCATCCAAATGGAATCGACTTTCTATACAATTCTTTTTAATAAATTTGAGGTATTTTCCATAAAATAAATGTAGTACTCCGACAAATTATTTCAATTTCATATCCTTTAATATAAAAAAATTCATTGGAAAAATGTCAAAAAGTCTTTGGAGGCTGGATTTCAGATTGGAATCGGAAACTAGCAAAATATTTGCAAAAAGCCATGCTCGGACAAAACATTACACCACTATTCCTCACAGAGTGTGGAGCAGGTAAACTTCTCTTCGTCTGAATGGACAGGGTTTTATTATTCATGTTATTTCTATTCTAAAAGCACAATGAATTGGATAGAAAGAAATTTTCAGATACATCCAGATGGAATGGAGTTTCTATAAAATTCTTTTTAGTAAATTTGAGGAACTTTCAGTGAAATAAATGAAGTACTCCGACAAATTTTGTAAAATTCATATCCGTTAATATAAAAATTTCATTGAAAAAATGTTAAGAAGTCTTTCGATGTTGGAATTCAGATTGGAACCGGAGGTTAGCAAAATGTTTGTAAAAAACTTTGCTCGGATAAAACATTACAACACTGTTCCTCAAAGAGTTTGGAGCATGTAAACTTGTCTTCGTCTGAATATACACGGGTTTATTATTAATGTCTTTTATATTCTAAAAGTACAATGAATTGGAGAGAAAAAAGTTTTGCGATACATCCAGATGGAAACGACTTTCTATACAAATCTTTTTAGTAAATTTCAGATATTTTCAAAAAAATAAATGTAGTACCACGACAAATTATTTCAAATTCATATCCGTTAATGTAAAAAAATCATTGAAAATATGTCAAGAAGTCTTTAGATGTTGGAATTCAGATTGGAACCGGAGGTCATGAAAATACTTGCAAAAGACCTTGCTCGGACAAAACATTACACCTTTGTTCCTCACAGAGTGTGGAGCAGGTAAACTTGTCTTCGTCTGAATGGACACGGTTTCATTATTCATGTCTTTTCTATTCTAAAAGCACAATGAATTGGAGAGAAAGACGTTTTGAGATACATCAAGATGGAATCGAATTTCTATACAAATCTTTTTAGTAAATTTCAGATATTTTCAAAAAAATAAATGTAGTACCACGACAAATTATTTCAAATTCATATCCGTTAATATAAAAACTTCATTGAAAAAATGTCAAGAAGTCTTTCGATGTTGGAATTCAGATTGGAACAGGAGGTTAGCAAAATATTCGTAAAAAAACTTCCTCGGACAAAACATTACACTACTTTTACTCAAAGAGTGTGAAGCAGGTAAACTTGTCTTCTTCTGAATGGACACGGGTTTATTATTCATATCATTTCTATTCTAAAAGCACAATGAATTGGACAGAAAAACGTTTTGAGATACATCCAGATGAAATCGACTTTCTATATAATTGTTTTTAGAAAATTTAGATATTTTCAATAAAATAAAAGTAGTAATCCAACAAATTATTTCAATTTCATATCCTTTAATATAAAAAAATTCATTGGAAAAATGTCAAAAAGTCTTTGGAGGCTGGATTTCAGATTGGAATCGGAAACTAGCAAAATATTTGCAAAAAGCCATGCTCGGACAAAACATTACACCACTATTCCTCACAGAGTGTGGAGCAGGTAAACTTCTCTTCGTCTGAATGGACAGGGTTTTATTATTCATGTTTTTTCTATTCTAAAAGCACAATGAATTGGATAGAAAGAAATTTTCAGATACATCCAGATGGAATGGAGTTTCTATAAAATTCTTTTTAGTAAATTTGAGGAACTTTCAGTGAAATAAATGAAGTACTCCGACAAATTTTTTAAAATTCATATCCGTTAATATAAAAATTTCATTGAAAAAATGTTAAGAAGTCTTTCGATGTTGGAATTCAGATTGGAACCGGAGGTTAGCAAAATGTTTGTAAAAAACTTTGCTCGGATAAAACATTACAACACTGTTCCTCAAAGAGTTTGGAGCATGTAAACTTGTCTTCGTCTGAATATACACGGGTTTATTATTAATGTCTTTTATATTCTAAAAGCACAATGAATTGGAGAGAAAAAAGTTTTGCGATACGTCCAGATGGAAACGACTTTCTATACAAATCTTTTTAGTAAATTTCAGATATTTTCAAAAAAATAAATGTAGTACCACGACAAATTATTTCAAATTCATATCCGTTAATGTAAAAAAATCATTGAAAATATGTCAAGAAGTCTTTAGATGTTGGAATTCAGATTGGAACCGGAGGTCATGAAAATACTTGCAAAAGACCTTGCTCGGACAAAACATTACACCACTGTTCCTCACAGAGTGTGGAGCAGGTAAACTTGTCTTCGTCTGAATGGACACGGTTTCATTATTCATGTCTTTTCTATTCTAAAAGCACAATGAATTGGAGAGAAAGACGTTTTGAGATACATCAAGATGGAATCGAATTTCTATACAAATCTTTTTAGTAAATTTCAGATATTTTCAAAAAAATAAATGTAGTATCACGACAAATTATTTCAAATTCATATCCGTTAATATAAAAACTTCATTGAAAAAATGTCAAGAAGTCTTTCGATGTTGGAATTCAGATTGGAACAGGAGGTTAGCAAAATATTCGTAAAAAAACTTCCTCGGACAAAACATTACACTACTGTTACTCAAAGAGTGTGAAGCAGGTAAACTTGTCTTCTTCTGAATGGACACGGGTTTATTATTCATATCATTTCTATTCTAAAAGCACAATGAATTGGACAGAAAAACGTTTTGAGATACATCCAGATGAAATCGACTTTCTATATAATTGTTTTTAGAAAATTTAGATATTTTCAATAAAATAAAAGTAGTAATCCAACAAATTATTTCAATTTCATATCCGTAAATATAAAGAATTTATTGAAAAAATGTGAAGAAGTCTTTGGATGTTTTAATTCAGATTGGAACCGGAGGCCATCAAAATACTTGCAAATAACCTTGATCGGACAAAACATTACACCACTGTTCCTCACAGAGTTTGTAGCAGGTCAACTTGTCTTCGTCTGAAAGGACACGGGTTTATTATTAATGTCTTTTATATTCTAAAAGCCCAATGAATTAAATAGAACGAAATTTTGAGATACACCCAGCCGGAGTCGACTTTTTATACAAATCTTTATGATAATTTTGGGGTATTTTTCATAAAATAAATTCAGTACTCGAATAAATTATTTCAATTTCAAATTCGTTAATATAAAAAATTGATTGAAAAATGATAAGAAGTCTTTGGACGTTGGAATTCAGATTTGAACCGGAGTCTAGCAAAATATTCGTAAAAACACTTCCTCGGACAAAATATTACACCATAGTTCCTCACAGAGTGTGGAGCAGGTAAACTTGTCTTCTTCTGAATGGACACGGGTTTATTATTCAACTCATTTCTATTTTAAAGCACAATGAATTGGATAGAAAGAAGTTTTGAGATACATTCAGATGGAATCGACTATCTTTACAATTCTTTTTAGTAAATTTGAGGTATTTTCAGTGAAATAAATGTAGTATTCCGAAAAATTATTTCCAATTCTTATCCGTTAATATAAAAAATTCATTGAAAAAATGTCAAGAAGTCTTTGGATGTTGGATTTCAGATTGGAGCCGGAGGCCATCAAAATACTTGGAAAAAACCTTGCTCGGACAAAACATTACACCACTGGTCCTCACGGAGTGTGGAGCAGGTAAACTTGTCTTCGTCTGAATATACACGGTTTTATTATTCATGTCATTTCTATTCTAAAAGAACAATGAATTGGATAGAAAAAAGTTTTGAGATACATCCAGATGGAATCGACTTTCTATTTAATTCTTTTTAGTAAATTTGAGATATTTTCAATAAAATAAATGTAGTACTCCAACAAATTATTTCAATTTCATATCCGTTAATATAAATAAATTATTGAAAAAAATGTCAAGACGTCTTTGGATTGGATTGGATTGTAAGGTTTAGGGGCGCAAGAGCCATACCTGGACATACTGCTCCAGACCTATGGTTAAAATATTAAATACTTGTCTTATATAAAAATATGTAAAAGTGGAAACTAATTGATAAAATTACATTGCAATGTCTCGTAACATTATCAACAAGGTGTAAAAAATGACAATAAGATGAAATATCAAATAAGATGATAAAAACCAACTGCTTTTAAAAATTTAAAAAGATTTTTATGGGGACGTTCCCCCACTAGCATTTGCATGTCCACTGTTGAAGCATGAAAAAATCTTAGACTTTGAGGTTTAAAATCAGGACATTCAACCAAAAGGTGATGAACCGTTAAAATTACTTTGCATCTCCTGCAAAATGGAGCTCGATCACCGAATAAAAGATGTTTATGTGTAAGACGTGTGTGGCCAATGCGGAGTCTAGATAATTTAACTTCTAGCTCTCGCACTGGTAAACAAGGCCAGAAAGAAATGAAAAGTTTTATCGTGTGAAGTTTGTTATTAATTTCATTGTTCCATGACTCCTGCCAGTGTGAGTAAAAATGACGTTGGATTGCATTTTTCGCATCACTAAATGGGATGTCTCTCTGTATAAGCAAAGACGAACTCTTTGCAGCATTATCAGCGAGCTCATTACCAGTGATTCCAACATGACTCGGAATCCAGCAAAATAGTATCTCAAACCCCCTGTTTTCGAGAATCCTTAGAAGATCTAGGATTTCCACGGCAACTGGATGAATCTGATTTTGAATACTGGAAAGTATTTTCAATGAACTCATACTGTCAGTATAGATACAAAATTTTCGCTCAGAAGAGAGTGAAATCCTCTGAAGAGCATAAAAAATTGCCAATAATTCAGCAGATAGAACTGAAAGAGATGTGTCTAGGCGGTAACTGAATATATCAGTATCGAAAACAATTCCGCAACCAACATGACCATCTGACTTTGAACCATCCGTAAAAACTTTTAAGTAATCTAGATACTGACAGTGATGAGAATTAAAGAGATTCTGGTAGACAATAGGGGCAGTATTCTGCTTCTCAAAACTAGAGAAGGGATTTAGAAAGGAGAACTGATGCATATTCCATGGGGGAAAGGAAAAGAGATCAGCAGTCTGTATCATCTTATCGTGGAGCTCGGAATCACGAAGAAGAGATTTAGCTCTCTCGAAAAATGGGAGAATGTGGGAAGGTCGAGCATTATGAAGTCTTCGAAGACTAACCGGAAATGTCATAGAGGACAAGGGGTGCTTCGGAATAGACAAAGCTCGAAGGTAGTACTGGGCAGATACTTTTTTTCGTCTTAAACCAAGTGGTAACTGATGGCAGAGAGCATAAAGACTGCATTGGTGAGGTTCGAAATGCACCAGAGCAAATTCGCAAAGCTGAATTGTGTACAGTGTCAAGTCTACGTAAGACCGTAGAACGTGCAGAGCCATACACCATACATCCGTAATCAATACGGGATAAAGTCAATGATTCGTAAATTCGGAGCAAGGAAGTGCGATCTGCTCCCCAAGTGGTTCTGGAAAGAACTTTAAGAATATTTAATGACCTGTCACACTTCTTCCGCAGATGTAGAATATGCGGAAGGAAAGTGAGCTTACCCTCAAATATTATTCCTAGAAATTTTATTTCATTGACCACAGGTATTTCAACATTCCCAATATGGATTGAAGGATCCAAATGAATGGCTCGTCTTCTACAAAAGTGAATGCATTGACTTTTTTCAGGAGAAATGGTATGCCCGTTTATATCGCACCATCCTACCAGTTTGTTAACGGCAGCCTGCAATTGGCGCTCTATTAAGCGTATATTGCTCCCTTGGCAGGAGATCTGAAGATCGTCAACATATAACGTAGCTTGAATAGATGAGGGTAAAACATTAAGAATTTGACTGAAATAACTGATAAAAAGTGTAACACTGAGGATACTTCCCTGTGGAACACCCTCAGCTTGAATAAAAGGATCGGAATATAAATTACAGGACCCGAACACGAAATGTGCGCAACGATAAAAAATGTTTTAAAAACATGGGCAAATTTCCCTTAAATCCAAATTTTGATAGCGCAGAGAGAATACCAAACCGCCAGGTACGGTCATAGGCCTTTAAAATGTCGAAGAAGACAGAGACCAGATGATTTCGACGGACAAATGCATTGCGAATTTGAGTTTCAAGTAACACAATATTATCAAATGTCGACCTTCCTCTGCGAAAACCACTTTGAAGCAACGGGATGCATTCTTTCCTTTCCAGTTCAAATACAAGATGGGCATTAACCAAGCGCTCAAGTGTCTTGCATTGACAACTTGTGAGTGCGATAGGCCTATAGTGCAGAGGGTTAGAGGAGTCCTTACCAGGTTTCAGGATTAGAATCACAATAGCTTCATGCCATTGTGATGGGAACTTCTGTTCAATCCAAATACGATTAAATAAAATTAACAGATTGGAAAGAGAAGTGGCAGACAAATGGCGAAGCATGTTATATGTGATTCCATCTGGACCAGGACTGGTATCATGAGTCTTCGATAAAGCCGTTAGCAATTCGTGCAATTTAAATTCCGAATTGTATGGAAAGGATTTTCGAGTAGAAAAACACAACTTTTTCTGTTGTGCGTGATTCTTAATTTCTACAAATGAAGGCTTATATGAATCATCAGAAGAAACCTGTGCAAATGCATATCCAAGAGCATTGGCGACATCTAATGGGGAAGATACACTTCCATTTTCTGTCTCCAGAACAGGAATAGAAAACTCTTTGTAAATACCATTAGCTGCTTTAACCTTCTTCCAGAGTAGTTTCGAAGAAGTAAAGGCTGTGATGGAAGAGATGAAATGAATCCAAGATTCTCTATGGGTTTTTCTACGGATACGACGAACATTAGCTCTAGCACGTTTAAAAGCAATTAAATTATCTGTTGTGGGATATCTTCTGAAGATATTCCACCGCTTTTTTTGTTCACGGTGACTGTCGCGGCAAGCTTCATTCCACCACGGTCTCGGGAATTTCCTCGGACGTGGGGAGCTTTTGGGAATGGAATTGTTCGCAGCATCAATTAAGCAGTCAACTACATTTTGTACTGCCTCTGTAATATCAGTCGTTCTGATCATATCTTCCAAAATTCTTGCCAGGTGCATGAAAGCAGTCCAGTCTGCCCGCTTGAATAGGAAACGTGGGGGGCAAGAAGTCGCTCCACCTCTATCAGCATAGGAGACCGTTAAGGGGAAGTGATCACTATCATAAAGATCACTTCCAACCATAAAATTGAGCAACGGAAAGAGATCGGGAGAGAAAATAGCAAGATCTAGACTGTGAAATGTACGTGTGGGTTCGTCGAAATAGGTTTTCTCGTCATTATTGAGCAGACAGAGAGAGTTATCAGTGATAAACTGTTCAATCTGTCGCCCACGAGAATTTGTGCTTTCCGAACCCCACAAAGTACTATGAGCATTAAACTCGCCAAGAAGCAAGAAAGGTTTGGGTAGTTGGTCCACTAAACTATTAAGTTCATGTTGATTGATGACAGTGTGTGGCGGCAAATAAATGTTACAAACTGTGACAAGGGTTCGTAAATGGACTTGAACAGCCACAGCTTGTAAAGAGGTGTGTAAATTTAAATGAGAGCTTGGGTACAGGTTGGACGTTAAGATGCAAACACCACCGGAAGTATTATTTCCAGTATTAGCATCTTTCCGAGCACAGTTGTAGCCACGGATTTTCACAGCAATGTCATGTTTCAGGAATGTTTCTGGAAAAGCAAAACAAGCAGGATGGAGCCGATTAATAATATGCTTGATGCCAAGAACTTTGGACCGAAGACCACGACAGTTCCAAGAGATGAAAGTTCCCATCAAGTAACAGAAGTATCGAGTTTATAATGGCAAGTGTTATGAAGAGTTGGCGAAACATCGCAACTCATTTGTAATTCATCCTCCTCGTCAGACGGATGGAGGGAAATGGAATCGGGACTTTTAGGTGCGCCAAAAATTTACGTTAAGTCCTTATGGACATTACCTTTCGTCGCAAGTCCCAAAGCGACGGAATTTTGTGCTGTAGATTTTTTTAGCTTTGATCTTAAACCTTTTGGCGAGAGTCCCCGTTTTGAAAGCTTTAGCTTAAGTGATATTTGCGAATTAGAGTTTGGTTTAGATCGAAATGGTTTGTTAGTTTCAGGTGTACTGGATGCTGTATTTTCTACCTCAGAATCGGAAGATTTTTCAATAGTTGTAGTTTGAGGGTTGTATTTTACACAATTTGTACATTTACAGTTGACACAGAAAGGTGTTTTTGCAACGGTAGCATAACTCACACCAGGTTTGGGTGTTTGAGCTAATACTTTTTTTCTTGCTTCAGGATACGAAATAGATTCTTTAAATTTAATGGAGGTTATTTGTTTTTCAACTTTCCAGCGTTCGCAGACTCGAGAAAACGATGTATGACAGCCTCCACAGTTCACGCATTTTTCGGGGGCGTTACACTGTTCACTATCGTGGTCTTTTCCTGCACAGCTGGCGCATGTTAGAGTCCCGCGGCAATTAATCTTCGAATGGCCGAAACGCTGGCATTTAAAACATCTCAAGGGGTTTGGGATGTACTGTCGGACCGGTAGTTTAATGTATCCAGCATATATGAATTCTGGGATTGTTGGTCTATGAAATGTAAGGATATAATGTTTTGTGGGAAGGAGTTGTTCATCCCGCCTAATGGAAATTTGGCGTACGTGAGTCACTCCTTGGGGTTTCAATTCCGCAATGATTTCTTCAAGGGGAACATTGAACAATTCACCACATGTTATTACACCCTTGGAAAAATTTAAAGATGTGTGAGAGGCAGCGGTTACAGGGATGTGAGCTGTAGCTTTCATTTTCATTACTTGCTGTGCTTGTTTTTTCGTAGAAACTTCGATCAGCAAGTCATCAGAACGCATTTTCCGTATTGCAGCGACTTCACCAATTGTTGCAGTGATTGCTTTCTGCAATAGAAAAGGTGATACAGAATTAAAATTTTCGTTTTTATCACTGATTCGTTTTATTCTAAAATATCGGTCAAATTGTGGAAGGTTAGTAGTGATATTAGGTAGTTTACGATGCCCACTGAAGGGAGATTTCCGGGAGGAGCCCTTGCGGTATCGAATAAGATTCAGGTCCGATGGCACCGCCCACCTCGGAGCCCAACAAGGGAAGGCAGCCACCGGCTCTGGCCATTCCCAGCCTCGGCACTTACCTCAGTGCTAATCGGTTACCTATAGGCTAGGAGTTACCCCCGGGGACAGTGACCACCCTTAACGCCAAGCCCAAGGAGTAACCCCTTCGCTTGATACCTAGCAAACTAATCACTTAGGTGGCTAGCGACCAGCCGATTGATTCACAGGGGACCACAGTACACCACCCGTCTGTCAAATGGGTCGCCACGCACGGCCAACACGTGGGGTTTTGGCTGTCCATGAGAAGCAAGAAGCAAACAGAGCGGCGACAGCTTCTCATGGTGTGCTCCTTGGCTTGCCGTCGAAGGAAGGAAAAACACAGCAGATAGCAGAAGGCGTAGAGGAGTGGAAACGTAAAGGGAGTAAAGATCCACCCGGGGGATTGGGACACCCGTACTCACCTATAGTAAGTGAGCCCCTGAGGGGAAGAAGTCTTTGGATGTTGGAATTCAGATTGGAACCGGAGGCCATCAAAATACTTGCAAAAACCTTGCTCAGACAAAACTTTACACCACTCTTCCTCACAGAGTGTGGAGCAGGTAAACTTGTCTTCGTCTGAATGGACACGGTTTTTTTATTCATGTCATTTCTATTCTAAAAGCACAATGAATTGGATAGAAAGAAGTTTTGAGATAGATCCAGCCAGAATCGACTTTCTATACAAACCTTTATAGTAATTTCGGGGTATTTTTCATTAAATAAATTTAGTACTCGAATAAATTATTTCAATTTCAAATCCGTTTACATAAAAAAGTGATTGAAAAATGATAAGAAGTCTTTCGATGTTGGAATTCAGATTGGAACCAGAGGCTAGCAAAATATTTGTAAAAAAACTTCCTCGGACAAATCATTACACAACTGTTCCTCACAGAGTTTGGAGCAGGTAAACTTGTCTTCGTCTGAATGGACACGGGATTATTATTCATGTCATGTCTATTCTAAAAGCACAAAGAATTGGAAAGAACGAAATTTTGAGATACATCCAGATGGAATCGACTTTCTATACATTTTTTTTTATTAAATTTGACGTATTTTCAATAAAATAAATGTAGCATTCCGACAAAATTATTTCATTTTCATATCCGTTAATATAAAAAATTCATTGAAAAAAATGTCAAGAAGTCTTTGGATGTTGGAATTCAAATTGGAACCGGAGGCCATTAAAATACTTGCAAAAACCCTTGCTCGGACAAAACATTACACAACTGTTCCTCACAGAGTTTGGAGCAGGTAAACGTGTCTTCGTCTGAACGGACACGGTTTAATTATTCGTGTCACTTCTATTCTAAAAGCACTATGAATTGGATAGAAAGAAATTTTTAGATACATCCACGTGGAATCGACTTTCTGTACAGTTCTTTTTAGTAAATTTGACATATTTTCAATAAAAAAAATGTAGTATTCCGACAAAATTATTTCATTTTCATATCCGTTAATACAAAAAATTCATTGAAAAAAATGTCAAGAAGTCTTTGGATGTTGGAATTCAGATTTTAACCGGAGGTCATGAAAATACTTGCAAAAAACCTTGCTCGGACAGATCATTACACCACTGTTCCTCACAGAGTGTGGAGCAGGTAAACTTGTCTTCGTCTGAATGGACACGGTTTTATTATTCATGTCATTTCTATTCTAAAAGCACAATGAATTGGATAGAAAGAAATTTTGAGATACATCCAGATAGAATCGACTTTCTATACAAATATTTTAGTAAATTTGAGATATTTTCAATAAAATTAATGTAGTACTCCGACAAATTATTTCAAATTCATAACCGTTAATATAAAAAATTCATTCAAAAAATGTCAAAAAGTGTTTGAATGTTGGAATTCAGATTGGAACCGAAGGTTAGCAAAATATTTGCAAAATACTTTGCTCGGACAAAACATTACACCACTGTTCCTCACAGAGTGTGGAGCAGGTAAACTTGTCTTCGTCTGAAAGGACACGGTTTTATTATTCATGTCATTTCTAATCTAAAAGCACTATGAATTGGATAGAAAGAAATTTCTAGATACATCCAGATGGAATCGACTTTCCATACAATTCTTTTTAGTAAATTTGATGTATTTTCAATGAAATAAATGTCCGACAAATTATTTCAAATTCATATCCGTTAATATAAAAAATTCATTGTAAAAATGTCAAGAAGTCTTTGGATGTTGGAATTCAGATTGGAACCGGAGGTCATGAAAATACTTGCAAAAAACCTTGCTCTTACAGATCATTACACCACTGTTCCTCACAGAGTTTGGAGCAGGTAACTTGTCTTCGTCTGAATGGACACGGTTTAACTTTTCATGTCACTTCTATTCGAAAAGCACAATGAATTGAAGAGAAAGAAATTTTTAGATACATCCACATTGAATCGATTTTCTGTACAATTCTTTTTAGTAAATTTGAGGTATTTTCCATAAAATAAATGTAGTACTCCGACAAATTATTTCAAATTCATATCCGTTAATATAAAAAATTCATTGAAAAAATGTCAAGAAGTCTTTGGATGCTGGAATTCAGATTGGAACCGGAGGTCATGAAAATACTTGCAAAAAACCTTGCTCGGACAGATCATTACACCACTGTTCCTCACAGAGTGTGGAGCAGGTAAACTTGTCTTCGTCTGAATGGACACGGTTTTATTATTCATGTCATTTCTATTCTAAAAGCACAATGAATTGGATAGAAAGAAGTTTTGAGATACATCCTGATAGAATCGACTTTCTATACAATTATTTTTAGTAAATTTGAGATATTTTCAATAAAATTAAGTGGAATTGTGACTACATATTTTCCACTAGGCTCTCTATATTGAGTTTTAACAAAATGTTCCTCAGCGATTTTTGCCTCATGGGATTTAGGGGTCTCTAACTCAACAGTTTCTAGTTCCCAGAATTTTTTCATGGTATTGTTTAAATCTTCATCAATAATTAACCCACAATGAATTTTTGGGGAATCAAATTCCATTACACTACCGCAAGCCAAAAATCCAAAAACACTATTTTGAAAAAACAACTCTGCATTTGATGAGTAGATCTTTTCTGGCCTCAACAAATGATAGAACGATTTAGCACCTAGGAGACAATCAACTTTTTGGGGAACCATAAAATTATCAGCCAAATTAATATTAGAAGGAATTTGTTCTTTAACATTTAAACATTTAATTGGGGTTAACTCAGTGATTTTATCTACAACAAGAAACTCAAATTTTTGCTTAAAGCTCTTATCAGTATTTGAAATTTCAGCTTTAATAAATTTGGTAACAGTCATTGAGGAATTATTTAAACATGAAATTGTTACATTTATTTTTTCTTGTTTTAACCCTAATCTGTTTGCACACTCCGAAGTCATAATATCGGACTGACTTCCTACATCCAGCAACCCTCTAACACATTGCAGATTCCCAAATTTATCTCGAATATAAAATTTAGCCGTGCTTAACAATACAGTTCTCATTTGTTTATTTTCAACCGTACTCGTAGCTGAAAATGTCGATTGCACATTTTCATTAGTTGCGCAAGAAGTTGGATAAAAGGAATTAACTTCCGGGTTTAAAGTTGAACTTTCCCCTTTATTAACT
The DNA here is from genome assembly GCF_947563725.1 of Argiope bruennichi. Classification (NCBI taxonomy): domain Eukaryota; kingdom Metazoa; phylum Arthropoda; class Arachnida; order Araneae; family Araneidae; genus Argiope; species Argiope bruennichi. The sequence continues at coordinate 134,859,104 of NC_079163.1, forward strand.
ATGGTACTAGTTTCGTTTTTACCACTCCCACTGAAATGATCAAACTCTCTGGGATAATGAAGTAACCTATTATGAGGTTTATTACAAAAGCAATTTCTTGCAGAACACTTTTTCACATTGCATATTGGTGAGAGGCATTTAAAACATAAGTTTTGGGATTTCACAAATGCAACTCTATCACTAACAGAAAGTTTTTGAAATTCCTGACATTTAAATATTGAGTGGTTGTTCTGGCACATAACGCATTTAGAATTAGTATTCGATAAGAACACTTTAGAAATATTTCTATTACGATTCTCAAAATTTCCTTTACCGAAATTCCTTTGCTCATTTCTATTCGTAACGAATGCGCGGGAAAACTCAGTTTTGGTACCGGTTTTAGAAGCCACAAATGCATCACATTCTCTACTTAATTCCTGCACATTAAAAACATATTCTCCTTGTTTAATACTGATATGACTTTTTAAATCTTGAGGAAGAGTGCTAAAAATCTGATCAGTAACCATTAACTCACACAATTTAGAAAAATCATTCACATTACGAAGTTGAATGTAATACTCAAAAACAGATCTAACTCTTGAAGCAAATTGCACATAATTTTCTGTTGGCAATTTTACTGCACTTTTAAATTGTTTTAGACATTCTTGATAAGTTGGTTGAAATTGTTTTAAGACAATAGATTTAATTTTTTCATAGTCACTCAACTCTTCTTCTTTGATATAAACCATTAAATTGCCAATTCTATCCCCTAAAAGATTTAATAGAATTTCCGCTTTAAATTTATCACTAACTGCTTTTGTTTTGAAAGCCTTTTCGAGCGAATTGAAAAAGAGATTAAAACATTCAGCATTTTTGGGAACAGGAATCGTCAAAACTTTGATACTCTTAATTAAATTCTCTAAACTAAAACTCTGTTCATTATCGTTAAGCTCACACGATGAGGATTTGAGTTTTAAAAGCTCTATTTTTTTCTCTACACGCAAAAGCGAAAGCCTTTCAATCTCCAATTTTTGTTCTAATGAACGCCTTTCGTTTTCGGCTTGATCCGAATTTTTACTTCTTTCGTCTGAAATCTCTTTAATTAAATTTTTCACAACCTCAATTCTTTGCTTATAAATGTCACTATTCTCAATTATACTTATCAAATCTACAACTTTAGCGGAAGATGCAAATTTAATATTTAATTCCGTACACAAACTCTTTAATTCGTCTTTCTTCAAACTAGACAAAGACATAATGAAAATTTAAGTAATTGAACACTTACCCACAATAATTATCCTTGAGAATTGGGACGAGAGAATACGCGAAAACACAGAGAACAGAAACAAAAAACACCACTCAAGCACAAGTTTCGTTTCCTAAGCCTAGGCTAATCCACTTCGCATATTTTCACACACACAAAAAAAAAACGTAATCCATTGCTGATCGCTATTTCCACTCCTCCGAGACGGACCATATGATTACACAAGCACTAAATTTATGTCGATAGCTCTCACATTATTAAAAAATCACAACACAAGAATAATTTTGGACTCTTTTTCCTTTATTCTGGTCATCATTGGTTAGCAGGCGCAGCCTTGCTACCGCACACACCCTCGCTAACGCTACACTGAAGTGTTTTTCCCTTTTGCCGCAAGAGGGCAGCACAGTGACAGGTCGAAACACTTGCAAAAAACCTTGCTCGGACAAAACATTACACAACTGTTCCTCACAGAGTTTGGAGCAGGTAAACTTGTCTTCGTCTGAATGGAAACGGTTTAATTATTCATGTTTCTATTCGAAAAGCACAATGAATTGGAGATAAAGAAATTTTTAGATACATCCACTTGGAATCGACTTTCTGTACAATTCTTTTTAGTAAATTTGAGGTATTTTCAATAAAATAAATGTAGTACTCCGACAAATTATTTCAAATTCATATCCGTTAATATAAAAAATTCATTGAAAAAATGTCAAGAAGTCTTTGGATGCTGGAATTCAGATTGGAACCGGAGGTCATGAAAATACTTGCAAAAAACCTTGCTCGGACAGATCATTACACCACTGTTCCTCACAGAGTGTGGAGCAGGTAAACTTGTCTTCGTCTGAATGGACACGGTTTTATTATTCATGTCATTTCTATTCTAGAAGCACAATGAATTGGATAGAAAGAAGTTTTGAGATACATCCAGATAGAATCGACTTTCTATACAATTGTTTTTAGTAAATTTGAGATATTTTCAATAAAATTAATGTAGTACTCCGACAAATTATTTCAAATTCATAACCGTTAATATAAAAAATTCATTGAAAAAATGTCAAGAAGTCTTTGGATGTTAGAATTCAGATTGGAACCGGAGGTCATGAAAATACTTGCAAAAAACCTTGCTCGGACAGTTCATTACACAACTGTTCCTCACAGAGTGTGGAGCAGGTAAACCTGTCTTCGTCTGAATGAACACGGTTTTATTATTCATGTCATTTGTATTCTAAAAGCACAATGAATTGGATAGAAAGAAGTTTTGAGATACATCCAGATAGAATCGACTTTCTATACAATTATTTTTAGTAAATTTGAGATATTTTCAATAAAATTAATGTGGTACTCCGACAAATTATTTCAAATTCATAACCGTTAATATAAAAAATTCATTGAAAAAATGTCAAGAAGTCTTTGGATGCTGGAATACAAATTGGAACCGCAGGTCATGAAAATACTTGCAAAAACCCTGCTCGGACAAAACATTACACCGCTGTTCCTCACAGAATGTGGAGCAGGTAAACTTGTCTTCGTCTCAATGGACACGGGATTATTATTCATAACATTTCTATTCTAAAAGCACAAAGAATTGGAAAGAACGAAATTTTGAGATACATCCAGATGGAATCGACTTTCTATACAATTTTTTTTTAGTAAATTTCAGGTATTTTCAATAAAATATATGTAGTACTCCAACAAATTATTTCAAATTCATATCCGTTAATATGAAAAATCCATTGAAAAAATGTCAAGAAGTCTTCGGATGCTGGAATTCAGATTGGAACCGGAGGTCATGAAAATACTTGCAAAAAACCTTGCTCGGACATATCATTACACCACTGTTCCTCACAGAGTGTGGAGCAGGTAAACTTGTCTTCGTCTGAATGGACACGGTTTTATTATTCATGTCATTTCTATTCTAAAAGCACTATGAATTGGATAGAAAGAAATTTCTAGATACATCCAGATGGAATCGACTTTCCATACAATTCTTTTTGGTAAATTTGATGTATTTTCAATGAAATAAATGTCCGACAAATTATTTCAAATTCATATCCGTTAATATAAAAAATTCATTGTAAAAATGTCAAGAAGTCTTTGGATGTTGGAATTCAGATTGGAACCGGAGGTCATGAAAATACTTGCAAAAAACCTTGCTCATATAAAACATTACACAACTATTCCTCACAGAGTTTGGAGCAGGTAAACGTGTCTTCGTCTGAACGGACACGGTTTAATTATTCGTGTCACTTCTATTCTAAAAGCACTATGAATTGGATAGAAAGAAAATTTTAGATACATCCACGTGGAATCGACTTTCTGTACAGTTCTTTTTAGTAAATTTGACATATTTTCAATAAAAAAAATGTAGTATTCCGACAAAATTATTTCATTTTCATATCCGTTAATACAAAAAATTCATTGAAAAAAATGTCAAAAAGTCTTTGGATGCTGGAATTCAGATTGGAACCGGAGGTCATGAAAATACTTGCAAAAAACCTTGCTCGGACAGATCATTACACCACTGTTCCTCACAGAGTGTGGAGCAGGTAAACTTGTCTTCGTCTGAATGGACACGGTTTTATTATTCATGTCATTTCTATTCTAGAAGCACAATGAATTGGATAGAAAGAAGTTTTGAGATACATCCAGATAGAATCGACTTTCTATACAATTGTTTTTAGTAAATTTGAGATATTTTCAATAAAATTAATGTAGTACTCCGACAAATTATTTCAAATTCATAACCGTTAATATAAAAAATTCATTGAAAAAATGTCAAGAAGTCTTTGGATGTTAGAATTCAGATTGGAACCGGAGGTCATGAAAATACTTGCAAAAAACCTTGCTCGGACAGTTCATTACACAACTGTTCCTCACAGAGTGTGGAGCAGGTAAACCTGTCTTCGTCTGAATGGACACGGTTTTATTATTCATGTCATTTGTATTCTAAAAGCACAATGAATTGGATAGAAAGAAGTTTTGAGATACATCCAGATAGAATCGACTTTCTATACAATTATTTTTAGTAAATTTGAGATATTTTCAATAAAATTAATGTGGTACTCCGACAAATTATTTCAAATTCATAACCGTTAATATAAAAAATTCATTGAAAAAATGTCAAGAAGTCTTTGGATGCTGGAATACAAATTGGAACCGGAGGTCATGAAAATACTTGCAAAAACCCTGCTCGGACAAAACATTACACCGCTGTTCCTCACAGAATGTGGAGCAGGTAAACTTGTCTTCGTCTCAATGGACACGGGATTATTATTCATAACATTTCTATTCTAAAAGCACAAAGAATTGGAAAGAACGAAATTTTGAGATACATCCAGATGGAATCGACTTTCTATACAATTTTTTTTTAGTAAATTTCAGGTATTTTCAATAAAATATATGTAGTACTCCAACAAATTATTTCAAATTCATAACCGTTAATATGAAAAATCCATTGAAAAAATGTCAAGAAGTCTTCGGATGCTGGAATTCAGATTGGAACCGGAGGTCATGAAAATACTTGCAAAAAACCTTGCTCGGACATATCATTACACCACTGTTCCTCACAGAGTGTGGAGCAGGTAAACTTGTCTTCGTCTGAATGGACACGGTTTTATTATTCATGTCATTTCTATTCTAAAAGCACTATGAATTGGATAGAAAGAAATTTCTAGATACATCCAGATGGAATCGACTTTCCATACAATTCTTTTTGGTAAATTTGATGTATTTTCAATGAAATAAATGTCCGACAAATTATTTCAAATTCATATCCGTTAATATAAAAAATTCATTGTAAAAATGTCAAGAAGTCTTTGGATGTTGGAATTCAGATTGGAACCGGAGGTCATGAAAATACTTGCAAAAAACCTTGCTCATATAAAACATTACACAACTATTCCTCACAGAGTTTGGAGCAGGTAAACGTGTCTTCGTCTGAACGGACACGGTTTAATTATTCGTGTCACTTCTATTCTAAAAGCACTATGAATTGGATAGAAAGAAAATTTTAGATACATCCACGTGGAATCGACTTTCTGTACAGTTCTTTTTAGTAAATTTGACATATTTTCAATAAAAAAAATGTAGTATTCCGACAAAATTATTTCATTTTCATATCCGTTAATACAAAAAATTCATTGAAAAAAATGTCAAAAAGTCTTTGGATGTTGGAATTCAGATTGGAACCGGAGGTCATGAAAATACTTGCAAAAAACCTTGCTCGGACAGATCATTACACCACTGTTCCTCACAGAGTGTGGAGCAGGTAAACTTGTCTTCGTCTGAATGGACATGGTTTTATTATTCATGTCATTTCTATTCTAAAAGCACAATGAATTGGAGAGAAAGAAATTTTTAGATACATCCACATGGAATCGACTTTCTGTACATTTTTAGTAATTTTGGGGTAATTTCCATAAAATAAATTTAGTTCTCGAATAAATTATTTCAATTTCAAATCCGTTAATATAAAAAATTGATTGGAAAATGATAAGAAGTCTTTGGATGTTGGAATTCAGATTGGAACCGAAGGCTAGCAAAATATTCGTAAAAAAACTTTCTCGAACAAAACATTACACCACTGTTCCTCCCAGAGTGTGGAGCAGGTAAACGTCTCTTCGTCTGAATGGACGGGATAATTATTCATGTCATTTCTATTCTAAAAGCACAATGAATTGGAGAGAAAGAAATTTTTAGATACATCCACATGGAATCGACTTTCTATACAAATATTTTTAGTAAATTTGAGATATTTTCAATAAAATTAATGTAGTACTCCGACAAATTATTTCAAATTCATAACCGTTAATATAAAAAATTCATTCAAAAAATGTAAAAAAGTGTTTGGATGTTGGAATTCAGATTGGAACCGGAGGTTAGCAAAATATTTGCAAAATACTTTGCTCGGACAAAACATTACACCACTGTTCCGCACAGAGTTCGGAGCAGGTAAACTTGTCTTCATCTGAATGGACATGGTTTTATTATTCATGTCATTTCTATTCTAAAAGCACAATGAATTGGAGAGAAAGAAATTTTTAGATACATCCACATGGAATCGACTTTCTGTACATTTTTAGTAATTTTGGGGTAATTTCCATAAAATAAATTTAGTTCTCGAATAAATTATTTCAATTTCAAATCCGTTAATATAAAAAATTGATTGAAAAATGATAAGAAGTCTTTGGATGTTGGAATTCAGATTGGAACCGAAGGCTAGGAAAATATTCGTAAAAAAACTTTCTCGAACAAAACATTACACCACTGTTCCTCCCAGAGTGTGGAGCAGGTAAACGTCTCTTCGTCTGAATGGACGGGATAATTATTCATGTCATTTCTATTCTAAAAGCACAATGAATTGGAGAGAAAGAAATTTTTAGATACATCCACATGGAATCGACTTTCTTTACAATTCTTTTTAGTAAATTTGAGATATTTTCAATAAAATTAATGTAGTACTCCGACAAATTAATTCAAATTCATACCCGTTAATATAAAAAATTCATTGAAAAAATGTCAAAAAGTCTTTGGATTTTGGAATTCAGATTGGAACCGGAGGTCATGAAAATGCTTGCAAAACACTCTGCTCGGACAAAACATTACACCACTGTTGCTCACAGAGTGTGGAGCAGGTAAACGTGTCTTCATCTGAATGGACACGGGATAATTATTCATATCATTTCTATTCTAAAAGCACAATGAATTGGAGAGAAAGAAATTTTTAGATACATCCACATGGAATCGACATTCTGTACAATTCTTTCTAGTAAATATGAGGTATTTTCAATAAAATAAATGTAGTACTCCGACAAATTATTTCAAATTCATATCCGTTAATATAAAAAATTCATTGAAAAAAATGTCAAGAAGTATTTGGATGTTGGAATTCAGATTGGAACCGGAGGCCATCAAAATACTTGCAAAAAACCTTGCTCGGACAAAACATTACACAACTGTTCCTCACAGAGTTTGGAGCAGGTAAACGTGTCTTCGTCTGAACGGACACGGTTTAATTATTCATGTCACTTCTATTCTAAAAGCACTATGAATTGGATAGAAAGAAATTTTTAGATACATCCTAATGGAATCTACTTTCTATACAATTCTTTTTAATAAATGTGATGTATTTTCAATGAAATAAATGTAGTACTCCGACAAATTATTTCAATTTCATGTCCGTTAATATGAAAAATTTATTCAAACAATGTCAAAAAGTCTTTGGATGTAGGAATTCAGATTGTAACCGGAGGTTAGCAAAATCTTTGCAAAAAACTTTGCTCGGACAAAACATTACACCACTGTTCCACATAGAGTTCGGAGCAGGTAAACTTGTCTTCGTCTGAATGGACATGGTTTCATTATTCATGTCATTTCTATTCTAAAAGCACAATGAATCGGATAGAAAGAAATTTTGAGATACATCCAGCTGGATTCGACTTTCTGTACAATTCTTTGTAGTAAGTGTGAGGTATTTTGAATAAAATAAATGTAGTATTCCGACAAATTATTTCAAATTCTTATCCGTTAGTATAAAAAATTCATTGAAGAAATGTCAAGAAGTCTTTAGATGTTGGAATTCAGATTGGAACCGGAGACTAGCAAAATATTCGTCAAAAAACTACTTCGGACAAAACATTACACCACTGTTCCTCACAGAGTGTGGAGCAGGTAAACTTTTCTTCTGAATGGACACGGTTTTATTATTTATATCATTTCTATTCTAAAAGCACAATGAATCGGATAGAAAGAAATTTTGAGATACATCCAGCTGGAATCGACTATCTATACAAACATTTTTAGTAATTTTGGTGTATTTTCCATAAAATAAATTTAGTACTCGAATAAATTATTTCAATTTCAAATCCGTTAATATAAAAAATTGATTGAAAAATGATAAGAAATCTTTGGATGATGGAATTCAGATTGGAACCGAAGGCTAGCAAAATATTCATAAAAAAACTTCCTCGAACAAAACATTACACCACTGTTCCTCGCAGAGTGTGGAGCAGGTAAACGTGTCTTCGTCTGAATGGACACGGGATAATTATTCATGTAATTTCTACTCTAAAAGCACAATGAATTGGAGAGAAAGAAATTTTTACATACATCCGCATGGAATCGACTTTCTGTACAATTCTTTTTAGTAAATATGAGGTATTTTTCATAAAATAAATGTAGTACTCCGACAAATTATTTCAAATTTATATCCGTTAATATAAAAAATTCATTGAAAAAAATGTCAAGAAGTTTTTGGATGTTTCAATTCAGATTGTAACCTGAGGCCATCAAAATACTTGCAAAAAACCTTTCTCGGACAAAACATTACACAACTGTTCCTCACAGAGTTTGGAGCAGGTAAACGTGTCTTCGTCTGAACGGACACGGATTAATTATTCATGTCACTTCTATTCTAAAAGCACTATGAATTGGATAGAAAGAAATTTTTAGACACATCCAGATGGAATCGACTTTCTATAGAATTCTTTTTCGTAAATTTGATGTATTTTCAATGAAATAAATGTTCGCGGACATGCGCAGAATCTACTCGTATTCTTAGCATTGTGCTTTTAAAACCAGATTTACACTTTACTTAAAACTTTTTGCCGAGTCGTAATGAGGATCCTAGAACCTTAAGACGGTCTCGTGGTACGAGACTTGGTGGCTAGATCGGCAGGATGTGGCAATGTATTTTGCTTTTCTTCTGTTCGAATCTCGAGAGTGACAAATAATTTTGTAATTTTTCTTTTTTTTAAAATAAATTTTATCTATATTTCTCAATTATTCATTTAGCTATGATTAATTATTCCAAATCATATATTTCACAACTATATTTAATTTCAAAATATTTCTTTATTTAATCGGAATTTCAAGAGTCAAGTTCGCGCACATGCGCAGAATCTAATCGTATTCTTAGCATTGTGCTTTTAAAACCCTGATTTACACTGTACTTAAAACTTATTGCCGAGTCGTAATGAGATTTTTAGACCCTTCAGACGCTCTCGAGGTACGAGACTTGGTGGCTAGATCGGCAGGATGTCTCGTTGTATTTTGCTGGTCTTCTGTTCGAATCTCGAGAGCGATAAATAATTTTGTAATTTTTCTTTTTTTTTTAAATAAATTTTACCTATATTTCTCAATTATTCATACAATTATGATGAATCAACCTAAATCATATATTTCAAAACAATATTTTAATTTCAAAATATTTCTATATTTAATCGGAATTTCAAGACTCTAGTTCGCGCAGATGCGCAGAATCTACTTGTATTCTTAGCATTGTGCTTTTAAAACCAGATTTACACTGTACTTAAAACTTATTGCCGAGTCGTAATGAGATTATTAAACCCTTTAGACGCTCTCGAGGTACGAGACTTGGTGGCTACATCGGCAGGATGTGAAATTGTGTTTTTCTGGTCTTCTGTTCGAATCTCGAGAGCGACAAATAATTGTGTAATTTTTTTTTGTAATAAATTTTACCTATATTTCTCAATTATTCATGCAGTTATGATGAATCAATCCAAATCATATATTTCAAAACTCTATTTTAATTTCAAAATATTTCTATATTTAATCGGAATTTCAAGACTCTAGTTCGCGCAGATGCGCAGAATCTACTCGTATTCTTAGCATTGTGCTTTTAAAACCAGATTTACACTGTACTTAAAACTTATTGCCGAGTCGTAATGAGATTTTTAGACCCTTCAGACGCTCTCGAGGTACGAGACTTGGTGTCTAGATCGGCAGGATGTATTTTTCTGGTCTTCTGTTCGAATCTCGAGAGCGACAAATAATTTTGTAATTTTTTTTGTAATAAATTTTACCCATATTTCTCAATTATTCATGCAGTTATGATGAATCAATCCAAATCATATATTTCAAAACAATATTTTAATTTCAAAATATTTCTATATTTAATCGGAATTTCAAGAGTCAAGTTCGCGCACATGCGCTGAATCTACTCGTATTCTTAGCATTGTGCTTTTAAAACCAGATTTACACTGTACTTAAAACTTATTGCCGAGTCGTAATGAGATTTTTAGACCCTTCAGACGCTCTGGAGGTACGAGACTTGGTGGCTAGATCGGCTGGATGTGGCATTGTTTTTGCTTTTCTTCTGTTCGAATCTCGAGAGCTACAAATAATTTTGTAATTTTTCTTTTTTTTTAAATAAATTTTATCTATATTTCTCAATTATTCATTTAGCTATAATTAATTATTCCAAATCATATATTTCACAACTATATTTAATTTCAAAATATTTCTATATTTAATCGGAATTTCAAGAGTCAAGTTCGCCCACATGCGCAGAATCTAAGCGTATTCTTAGCATTGTGCTTTTAAAACCCTGATTTACACTGTACTTAAAACTTAATGCCGAGTCGTAATGAGGATCCTAGAACGTTAAGACGCTCACAAGGTACGAGACTTGGTGGCTAGATCGGCAGGACGTGCCATTGTATTTTTCTGGTCTTCTGTTCGAATCTCGAGAGCGACAAATAATTTTGTAATTTTTCTTTTTTTCTAATAATTTTTACCTATATTTCTCAATTATTCATGCAGTTATGATGAATTATTCCAAATCATATATTTCAAAACTATATTTAATTTCAAAATATTTCTATATTTAATCGGAAGTGTCAAGTTCACGCACATGCGCAGTATCTACTCGTATTCTTAGCATTGTGCTTTTAAAACCAGATTTACACTGTACTTAAAACTTATTGCCGAGTCGTAATGAGATTTTTAAACCCTTCAGACGCTCTCGAGGTACGAGACTTGATGTCTAGATCAGAGGATGTATTTTTCTGGTCTTCTTTTCGAATCTCGAGAGCGACAAATAATTTTGTAATATTTCTTTTTTTTGTAATAAATTTTACCTATATTTCTCAATTATTCATGCAGTTATGATGAATCAATCCAAATCATATATTTCAAAACTCTATTTTAATTTCAAAATATTTCTATATTTAATCGGGATTTCAAGAGTCTAGTTCGCGCAGATGCGCAGGTTCTACTTATTCTTAGAATTGTGCTTTTAAAACCCTGATTTACACTGTACTTAAAACTTAATGCCGAGTCGTAATGAGGATCCTAGAACGTTAAGACGCTCATAAGGTACGAGACTTGGTGGCTAGATCGGCAGGATGTCTCGTTGTATTTTGCTGGTCTTCTGTTCGAATCTCGAGAGCGATAAATAATTTTGTAATTTTTCTTTTTTTTAAAATAAATTTTACCTATATTTCTCAATTATTCATGCAGTTATGATGAATCAACCTAAATCATATATTTCAAAACAATATTTTAATTTCAAAATATTTCTATATTTAATCGGAATTTTAAGAGTCAAGTTCACGCACATGCGCAGAATCTACTCATATTCTTAGCATTGTGCTTTTAAAACCAGATTTACACTGTACTTAAAACTTATTGCCGAGTCGTAATGAGATTTTAAGACCCTTCAGACGCTCTCGAGGTACGAGTCTTGGTGGCTAGATCGGCAGGATGTGCCATTGTATTTTTCTGGTCTTCTTTTCGAATCTCGAGAGCGACAAATTATTTTGTAATATTTCTTTTTTTTTGTAATAAATTTTACCTATATTTCTCAATTATTCATGCAGTTATGATGAATCAATCCAAATCATATATTTCAAAACTCTATTTTAATTTCAAAATATTTCTATATTTAATCGGAATTTCAAGAGTCTAGTTCGCGCAGATGCGCAGGTTCTACTTATTCTTAGCATTGTGCTTTTAAAACCAGATTTACACTGTACTTAAAAACTTAATGCCGAATCGTAATGAGGATCCTAGAACGTTAAGACGCTCACAATGTACGATACTTGGTGGCTAGATCGGCAGGATGTGCCATTGTATTTTTCTGGTCTTCTGTTCGAATCTCGAGAGCGACAAATAATTTTGTAATTTTTTTTTTAAATAAATTTTACCTATATTTCTCAGTTATTCATGCAGTTATGATGAATCAACCCAAATCATATATTTCAAAACAATATTTTAATTTCAAAATATTTCTATATTTAATCGGAATTTCAAGAGTCAAGTTCGCGCACATGCGCTGAATCTACTCGTATTCTTAGCATTGTGCTTTTAAAACCAGATTTACACTGTACTTAAAACTTATTGCCGAGTCGTAATGAGATTTTTAGACCCTTCAGACGCTCTCGAGGTACGAGACTTGGTGTCTAGATCGGCCGGATGTATTTTTCTGGTCTTCTGTTCGAATCTCGAGTGCGACAAATAATTTTGTAATTTTTTTTGTAATAAATTTTACCTATATTTCTCAATTATTCATGCAGTTATGATGAATCAATCCAAATCATATATTTCAAAACAATATTTTAATTTCAAAATATTTCTATATTTAATCGGGATTTCAAGAGTCAAGTTCGCGCACATGCGCAGAATCTAATCGTATTCTTAGCATTGTGCTTTTAAAACCAGATTTACACTGTACTTAAAACTTATTGCCGAGTCGTAATGAGATTTTTAGACCCTTCAGACTCTCTAGAGGTACGAGACTTGGTGGCTATATCGGCAGGACGTGCCATTGTATTTTTCTGGTCTTTTGTTCGAATCTCGAGAGCGACAAATAATTTTGTAATTTTTCTTTTTTTGTAATAAATTTTACCTATATTTCTCAATTATTCATGCAGTTATGATGAATCAATCCAAATGATATATTTCAAAACAATATTTTAATTTCAAAATATTTCTATATTTAATCGGAATTTCAAGGGTCGAATTCGCGCACATGCGCAGAATCTACTCGTAGTCTTAGCATTGTGCTTTTAAAACCAGATTTACACTGTACCTAAAACTTATTGCCGAGTCGTAATGAGATTTTTAGACAATTCAGACGATCTCGAGATACGCGATTTGGTGGCTAGATCGTCAGGATGCGCCATTGTATTTTTCTGGTATACTGTTCTAATCTCGAGAGCGACAAATAATTTTGTAATTTTTCTTTTTTTGTAATAAATTTTACCTATATTTCTCAATTATTCATGGAGTTTTGATGAATCAATCCAAATCATATATTTCAAAACAATATTTTAATTTCAAAATATTTCTATATTTAATCGGAATTTCAAGAGTCAAGTTCGCGCCCATGCGCAGAATCTACTCGTATTCTTAGCATTGTGCTTTTAAAACCAGATTTACACTGTACTAAAACTTATTGCCGAGTCGTAATAAGGTTCTTAGACCCTTCAGACGCTCTCGAGGAACGAGACTTGGTGGCTAGATTGGCAGGATGTGCCATTGTATTTTTCTGGTCTTCTGTTCGAATCTCGAGAGCGACAAATAATTTTGTAATTTTTCTTTTTTTGTAATAAATTTTACCTATATTTCTCAATTATTCATGCAGTTATGATGAATCAATCCAAATGATATATTTCAAAACAATATTTTAATTTCAAAATATTTCTATATTTAATCGGAATTTCAAGGGTCAAATTCGCGCACATGCGCAGAATCTACTCGTAGTCTTAGCATTGTGCTTTTAAAACCAGATTTACACTGTACCTAAAACTTATTGCCGAGTCGTAATGAGATTTTTAGACAATTCAGACGCTCTCGAGATACGCGATTTGGTGGCTAGATCGTCAGGATGCGCCATTGTATTTTTCTGTTCTTCTGTTCGAATCTCGAGAGCGACAAATAATTTTGTAATTTTTCTTTTTTTTTAAATAAATTTTATCTATATTTCTCAATTATTCATTTAGGTATGATTAATTATTCCTAATCATATATTTCAAAACTATATTTAATTTCAAAATATTTCTATATTTAATCGGAATTTCTAGAGTCTAGTTCGCGCAAATCGCTGAATCTATTCATATTCTTAGCAATGTGCTTTTTAAACCAGTTTTACACCATGCTTAAAACGTATTGCCGAGTCTTAACGAGAATCTTAGACCCTTTAGACGCTCTGGAGGTGCGATGCTTGGTGGCTAGATCGGCAGTGTATGCCATTGTATTTTGCTCTTCTTATGTTCAAATTTCGAGAGCGACAAATAATTTTATAATTTTTCTTTTTTTTAAATAAATTTTATCTATATTTCTCCATTATTCATAGAGTTACTATTAATTATTCCAAATCATTTATTTCAAAAATATATTTTAATTTCAAAATATTTCTATATTTAATCAGTTTTTTACGAGTGAATTCACGCACATGCGCAGAATCTATTCCTATTTTTAGCATTGTGCTTTTAAAACCAGATTTACACCGTACTTAAAATTTATTGCCGAGTCGTAATGAGATTCTTAGACCCTTCAGATGCTCTCGAGATACGAGTCTTGGTGGTTAGATCGGTAGGGTGTGTCTTTGTATTTTTCAGGTCTTCTGTTCGAATCTCGAGTACGACAAATAATTTTATAAATTTTCTATTTTTTTTTTTCAAATAAATTTTATCCATATCTCTCCATTACTCATTGAGTTACTATGTATTATTCCAAATCATATGTTTCAAAACCAAATTTAATTTCAAAATATTTCTGTATTTAATCGGAATTTTAAGAGTCAAACTCGCGGACATGCGCAGAATCTATTCCTATTCTAAGCATTGTGCTTTTAAAACCAGATTTACACCATACTTAAATTTAATTCGTTTCGTTAATGATACCGAGTATTTGCATATAATTAAATTAGTAGCATTCAGCATATTTGGAGAACTCATTGCTTTTATTTGGTTGAATAGAGATATATTATTAGATTTCAATCTTATCTAGTTTTTCTATTTTTAAAAATTAATTTCTTACATAAAATATAACCCAACCCAAACCGTGAGGTATATTCAAAATTTCGACTTTTTTTCAGGCTGAAAAAATGTGTCCATAACATCGACCATCCTTGTTAATTTAGTTTACCGTATAGCCGTTATAATTAGGAATCTAACAAAATGTTAAATTTGACATAGTGTAGGAATTATTCCGAAATTATTTGATGTGAAAATAGGGTTTCTGACACAACTGTCAACTTTATTATCCAGGGCCAATTCCTATGCAGTAGGTTATTAATATTGCGAATCAAATTCAATATGACAGAAGATATAACAGCTGAAGAGTGAATAACTGCCTAAAAGCACATTTGATATTTCCCAACTTTCTACATGAAACCTTTTAGAGAAGGGAATCCAAAAAAATTATGTACAGTTTATTCAGTTATTACAAACAATTAATATCTCTTTAGTTAAAAATAATGTGTGCAAATATAGATTTTTGAGAATCGGATTATTTGAATTTTTGACCGTTATTATTCAATATAACTGATAAAACTCATTAGTGGAACTACAATAGATTTTAATCAGGTTACCTAACTGATGCCACATCATTTGTGTAACTACAGATTGCAGAATTGGCCAAAAGTAATAAATTAACGGTCTTGGGAAGACCGTATCTGAGGTTTCACAATCACTTGAACACACATTTAATTCTTCAACTCTACTATCTATTATTTCTAAACATCTCCTGGACACTGCTGATTATTTAGATGGTTCTCTTATAGAATTCTCTTTGGACGGGAGTTCTTTTAATGTTAGTTGCTTTTTAAATATAAATATTACATTCCTTGAATCCTCAAAGACAGAAATTGATGTTGATGTGAAATTCAGTGAGAAGAGTGGAGGGATACTCCATTCTCTTCATTTGTTTTTCTCAGATAATGATAGTAATTCAGAGACACTTAAAACTAAAATTCTTCATCTGCCATCTCAGCATTTGTGTGCAACTTAATGCTTCATTCACTGCGGTTTTTTCAAGAAAAACAGTAATTATAAGATATGCAATTCACTTTAGATCAAACAGTGTTTTCTGGCTTGTATAAATGATGTCTTTATTTATTTATGAAAACACTAGAGTTATTTGGGGACGGACCTCATAATATAGAACTGTGGTCAAATGATGAGGATGACATCTGAGCTGACATCCTCTATTAAAACTTCCACATCATCAAGAGAACAGTTGGCCCCGACAGATTTAACGTGCACAAGACACGCTCATACAACGGTTTTTCGATGAAATCGGTCTTGAACCTGGAATCCTCGAGTCCCAAACAGGAAACCTTACCATCAAGCCATCACGACTTTCATTACAGTGGGTGCATTTCACCCATTGAGGTAGACTATATGTCGTTTAATCGGTCCTATATGCACTTCCAATCTTCACTGAGATCGAATGATGATTTTGTGATACTCTAAAGCCAAAATATAAACATCAAGCCATCATAATCTCGATGTTTATATTATTATACTAAAAATTGCTTTAATCCTATTGACACAAAGTAAAATTTTCGGTGGAACTAAACCATTTTACCAGGAAATATTCTTATAAATCAAGAAAAATCAAACCTGTATTAAAAAATGAAACCTCATCAATTTACTTGGTCTCCATGAAATAAACTAAAAATCGAATTCAATCTTACCTCATAAATCATTAACAACTGTTCTTGAAAGATATTTGGATTTAATTCTTTCAATCGATTTATGGATCAGTTTATTGACAGGTCTAAATTTTTTTCTTAACAGCGGAAATATAAATCCTTTTATTCTGAAAAAATACTGATATGACATCGCATTTTTTTCATTTGCTGTTAGTTTCATATAATTCACAAGTTATCAAACTTAATGATTTAGAGGAAATTTTCTAAAAAGAGGAAATTTCCAAACTAACATTAGTTTCTCTTTAGAAATAAAATTATTTTTATTTATACGCGATTGGCAATTATCATTAAATTTTTGCTAAATTAATAAACTTGTATTCTGTATAAAAGAAAATTTCAATGGTTATATAATAAACAAATTTAATAAAAATAATTTTTATAAACCAACACTAATGAAAAGTTATACAATTTAGTACACTAATAACAAAGTAATTTTTTAAAGTACATTAATAAAAAAAATTATTATTGTACTCAATTGTAGATTTTTAAATTTTTATTAGTTATTCTTTTTCCAACATCAAATCCATGTATATAAAAAGTAAAATCAAATATTTTATGGATGTTCAACTAAAATGTATTAAAATTATCAGTTTGTCTATAATTTAATTCTTGGTATATTAAAGTAATGTAATGTCGTCGACATAAAATGTAGTATTCCAGGACATAAAATGTAGTATTCATAGTATATAGGAAGAAAATGGAAAATTATTGAAAACTGACGACTTTATAATCGGCAAAAAGTCAGTTAAATAATTAGTGGGAATGTCATTTTTCTATGTCATTAATTAACACTTAGAAATAGCTTGTTCCATAACAAAAACATACACAGTGGTGGCCAAAATTGTGGACACTTTTCAAAATTTTTAAGTTTTTTAACTTTGTATGCTTATATAAAATATAACGTTTCACAAAATGCAAACTCTTATATCTCATTTTAAAGAGAATTTATTACTGATTTCAATACAAAAAGCAAAATTCAAATATTTACAATACAAAAAAGTTGAGCTGCAATAATTATCAAGATACATTAGATGTTGATGACTGCAGTGAGTTATCAGTACTTAGTAGGGTAGCCTTTATTTTTTATTACAGCTCCACACTGTTTTATTGAGCTGACAAGAGGTTTAAGCTCTTCCTTCGTTATTGCATGATGTCAGGAAACAATTATACACTCAAGTAATTCTGTTTTATTTAATGAATGCTTCATATGTACAAGAGTTTTCAAACGGTGCCATAATTTCTAAATAATTTTGATTTCAGGTCAGTTTTCTGGCCATGATGATAATTCATTGCTCGTTGTACTAAATCAAGCTTTCGATATATTTGCTGTGTGGCAAGAAGTTGAATTCTGCTGAAAAATAAATGATGTGTTGTTGGGAAAGAGATCACCGACGAAAGGTATAAGTTTTATAAGTTTTGACTCTAGAATAGTGTCAATGCATTTTCTTGCATTTAATGTCCCATAGATAACATGAAAGAGACCACTACCGTCTGCTGACATGCACGACCAAGTCATAACACTAATTGAGTTCTTCGTAGTTGTTTGAATGCAGTCAGGATGTAGCTCTTCGCCTATTCTACGTCCTACATATTTTCACTACCGAATAACAATATTTTTATTTCATCACTCCGTATAACTTGAGATCAATGATCATTGGTACAATTAATGCGTTTCTTTTCCCACTGTAATCTTTTTATACGCTGCTATGAATTGAGATAATTTTTTTCATTGAATTCTACCACTTAGTTCAAAATCAAATAATCTCCCGATTGTTCTTTAACTGACATAAATGCCAGCATCATTCAATTGACTTCTGATCGCCGCTGATGGCTATCTTGGAGACATAGTCATTTTATTCTTCTATCATCAGCAGATGCGGTGCACCTTTTTCAGCCATTTCCTGCTTTGTTTTTAATTGAATTTGTCTCCTGATATCGTAAACAAAAGTTTCGGACTCCTGATATAGTCACTGATCCCCCCACATGTCTTGCAATTTCAGCATAGAAAAGACCACTTTCATGTAATACAATAATCTTAGTTCTCTTTCTAGGTGTCCAATTTATTTGATGTCATCGCTTCTTAACTAAATATTATAAATATTTACAAAAATTAAAACTATATATTATAAAGTTTAACAAAATTTCTAACTTGCAATTTGATTACATAAAAAACAATCTTATACAGAAAAAAGCACAATAATGACCTGTTCCAACTTTAAACATGATGTCAGCTTTTGTCAGCAGTTATTAACATTTGATTGGTTCCCGGAACGAGAATAGTGATTTGTCAGGAAAGTTAGAAATTACAATCCATTTCATCACTCTGTTTGTTATTCAGATTAAAGTAAGAATAACTTTTTCTGCTTTCTGTATTGGAATTAGCATTAAATTCCCTATAAAATGGTATGTAAGAGTTGGCATTTTGTGAAATCTAAAATTTTCTATAAGCATACAAAGTTAAAATACTTAACCATTTTCAAAAGTGTCCACAATTTTGGCCACCACTGCACATCAGTTAAAGCATATATTCTTTTATATATTTTTAAGCTTTTCGCGATTAATTTGTTAATACAACCAAAAAAACATTCTCGCGTGCGTGCGTGCGTGCGTGCGTGCGTGCGCGCGCGTGTGTGTGTGTGTGTGTGTGTGTGTGTGTGTGTGTGTGTGTGTGTGTGTGTGTGTGTGTGTGTGTGTGTGTACGCTGATAAAATCGTTTATCCTGAAGATCACTTGGTCATCTTGTCCACGATTATTCTAGTCGAAGATGCAATTAATAACATCTTATGGATGGAAACGGATATTTCCATCAATTTCAGCATATTTGTGCCTTAACAAAGAACCGTTCAAACGTGAGCGTCAAAGCTGTCACTAAATTCAGTCGAGCATTATTAACTTTGTGTTGAATATTGGTTTGAAACCATTCAATTTAGTGTCGAAAATGTAAGCATACTATATGGAGCGTAATATATGTTACAGGCATTGTTGCTGCCCATTAGCATCATCTGTCACCAAATATTTAATATGCGTATGCCATCTCAATATTAGTCCTCACATCGATCCTGAATTTACTTGTGTCTTAGAATGGAATAATAATGGTTGAATTTTTCGATTAATATGAGGCCAAATATCGTCGTCTATTCCCTAAGTAAAAGTGTTTGCTTGGGATACATAAAGAACTTTTTAAGTTTGATATAACCCATTCCCATCACATTGTGCAATATTGGTTTAAAATTTTATGAAATAATATATACTTTAAAGAAGTATATATACTTGTTTTATACTTCTTTATGTTAAGCATTTTTTCTTTTTTCTAGTGTCGAATTTACAGAAATTTGAAAAAATATCAAATCACATAAACCTTTTTAAATGACAGTGAAGTGGTATTAGGAAAAGATTTCATATGAAAGTGAGGAGAAATATCTGAATTGAAAGATTTTGATGATTTATTTGAGATAATCGTCAAACACAAAGTAGGTACTCTCACCCTGCTGTATCATCCAGGGTGATTTGAAAGATCAGGCCTCCATGATAATCAAATCAGGCACTGAAATGAGAGCATAACGGTCTCCATTATTATGTAGCTCGTACGTTCATCGCCCACAAAAATGTTTCGATCCAACAACGGAATGGAGATAATTCAACACTACATCATTTTTATATCCACCTAGGAAGAGCGAATATCTTACCTACATGGAACTTCCTCATTTCCGTATCTGAGATGTTCCCAGTGTGACTTTATTTGGGATATCTTTACTAAAAGTGACGGTTATAAAATTTTCATTAATAAATAATGCGTGATTTTTTTTTTTTCAAAATAGAATCTATTTAAACTAAAATTTGCAAAAGAAAATTTTCATTTCAAAAATGTAGGCTTAATTATATACTATTAATATCAGAAGCAAAACCAAACATTCTATAAAAACAAACTATTTGGGAAAATTTATCACGTTTCAAAGAAATTAAATATCATTGTTTTTCTCATGAAGTCATATCAAAAATTTATTAAATGTGCAAAAAAAAAAAAACTTTTGAAATAAAAAAAAAAATTGCTTATAATCTAAAATTTCTACGTGGAGTTTCTTTATAAAATTCGCATTTTACTATATTCACATAATAAAATATTATATTTATGTAATTTGAATTAAAATAAATATAATTTAAAACAAAATTGAACTTTGCCTGCATATGTCTAATCCATAGATGGTGGAATTTCTTTTTCTTTTAAAACATGATTTCAGAAAAAGGATGTTATACTGAAAATTCCTCGTAAAAATGTTGACTGGAATATTTTCCGGAAAAAATTACTGTTTATAGTGTATTTTTAGCGCTTCAGTGGGAGAGGCAGGAGAAAATTAAATTTCTGGCAGTACTGAAAAGAAAAATCGACACCATTTACCTAGATGTCACGACATGTCTGAACAAACAAAAGCTGAGCTGTCTCCAGCTTTATTTGAAAGTCATGAAGGTAGGAGAAATCCTGTCACGTTCTTCCAATAGGCTGATTGACATTGGTAAAAAGTTAAGTTGCATCACAAGGAACTAAGAATTACTAAAATCGTTGGCAATGGTCAAATGCTGAACTGAATAAATAACTTCTTTTTAATCCAAGGATAACCTAAAAATACTATTAAATAAATCAGTCATAATAGTTTTCTATATCTTTTATAGTGTCATGTTTTATTTTTCAAGTTCTTACACTTTTTTTCAATGAGATATTTCTTTTTTTTTTGTGGGGGGAGGGGAAGGAAGGGTATGATTTATATATGGGAATAAACTTGTAATACTTATAATACATGACGATTTAGTAATATTGAATTGTTGACCAAAACTTAAATGGGTTGATGAAAATTCTTTGTTTAAATATTTTAGATACTGGGTTTGATAATTTAAATTCGTGATCTTTAAATAGGGAACTAAATAAATAATTTCTTTTTAATCCATGGATAATATCATGATACCATTAAAGAAGTCAGACATATTAGTTTTCTTTATTTTTTATAGTGTCATGATTTTTTACAAGTTCTTAAACTTTTTTCAATGAGATATTTTGGGGGGAGTTGTGTGGGGGACGGAAATAGGATATGATTTATATGTGGGATTGAACTGGTAATACTTTTAATTGCAAGAGGGTTTAGTAATACTGAATCGGTGACCATATATGGTATACATGGTTTAATATATATATATATATATATATATATATATATATATTTGTATTTTAGATGCTATATTAGAAAGTTTCATCTTATGATCTTTACAGTTAAAATTTTTCACCATTTGATTTGAATATTATTAAAAAAAGGTAAGAAAATTTTGCTGGTAAATTAGATAATGAATGTAATAATAAGCAAAATATAACAAATAAAACAATAAAAATTTACTGAAAACAATTTCTAAGGAATAATGATAATTGTTATTAAATCATTAGAGATAAATGAATTCCTTTACATCCATGGTGTGATGATAACTCCTTTTCTATATACCTTGCTCTTTTTCTCCCATTTTTAATTTTAAAAGATAAATTCGTCATTACTAGCTTTTTTCAATTTATTTATAAATAGCCTTTTTTCGGGTATAAAAACTTTTAGTTATTTTTTTAATTATATCTTCAATGAAAAGAAGGAATTGTTAACATAATTTTATCAGAATATATTGAATTCACTTAATTTGAAAGAAAAAGAAAAAAAAACATAATGAGAAAACAACAATGCACAAAACGAGTAAATTATTTAATGTTAATTGAAGTGCTTGTCTTATATAAACATTCCTGTGTTCTAATAATTTGATTTAATCATTATAACTAATTGATGTTCATATATTCATTTCTTCATCCCAAAAGCGCTAATTATTTTCTTTCATTTCTTTTAAGGGAATGCTAATTTCCTTTTGATGGTTCTTATCCATCAGAATATTCAATTAAATATATTTAGGTTGTAAATTATCAAATTTATTGTAACATGACTCCTAAGATTTTTTAAAATTTTATATTAATTAAATGTTTGTAATCTTAATTGAAGGCAAAAAATAAAACTCTATCTAAATCAAAATTAATACAATAGGTTTGGCATAACAAAAAATAATAAATAGACTTTTCCTTATCGTTTTAGATTCTTTGCACCTCATACTAAATAAAAAAGATAGAAAACATCTCAACTGAATATTCTCTAAAAAATTGCCTTTTTCCCTTATTTACTTTTTCGCTTTTTCTCCCGGAATTTTCAGATTTTTCTACCTGAAATTCAGAAAATATTTTGATTTTTATATTTTTCTTCAAATTGTTGTAGGAATAAAAAGGTTTTGAAGATTTTTTTTTTCTTTTAAAAGTGCATTTGATTTGTATTTTGCATATTTATTTATTTTTACAAACGAATTAACTGTTGAAAATTTCAATTTATTGTCCAAACAGAGAATGAAAATAGCCTTTAGTGACATAAAAAAATCCATTAGTGAGAACTAAATTAATCAACTTTTTTATGCTTCGTCAAAATTTCAATAATTTTTTATGTCTTTTCCGACCTATTTACCCTAAGTGTGCTTTAAAGATTGACAGAGAAAATTCCTGACTACTTTTATTCCATATATTTTACAATGCCTTATATTATAGTTATGACATTCTTACGATAATGCACTTCGTGGTTATATTTTGCTTAAAAGTGATTTGTATACTTATTTACTTCATAAGAAAAGATGATTGTTAAAAATTTCTATTTCTATCGAATAAAGAGAAAGCATAATTTAGCTTAAACATAGTTTACCGCATGCATACATCTAAAATTTTCTTATTAGTTTGTAAAATATATCACTTATGGAATTTTATTTAGAAATATATGATTAAATTTGCCACTTCCAACAACTAAATAAGTTTTTCAATCAAATAAAAGCACTGAATCCGTTAACCTCTCTCGGAGAAGAAACTTCTGTTCATCTAACATATAACCTGGAGGTGATCGAAATTGTGTCTTTCCAAATAAAAGACTTCTTTCTCAAAGAGAAAAAACTGGCACTTTGTTCTCAAACCTTTTGTCTAAAAATTTTCGCTTGTCATGAAAAGACGACAAAATGAAAACTTCTAAAGCTTTTGTCACTCGCATAGATGACAAAGTTCAACTGAAAACCATCAAAAATGGGAAAACGAATACAGTGCTTGTCTCTTGTTCTTAAAGATGTCATTTAGAGACTAGTGTTTGATCATATTAAAATAATGCGAGGAAATTATTTCTAAAACAAAATATAATCATTTTAATTGATGTAAATATTTCTGAAGACTGTTACATCTGGAAAGATTTTTTTTCCTTCACATGATTAAAACTAGCAATTTACATTCTTATTTCTATTATAGTCTATTATCCTATTTTTTTTTTATAAAATCCGTTTTAACTTTAGTTTTCATTATCTATTTATAGAAAGATAGAGAAACTTAATTTAAAATAAGAAAAAGTAGAATTTCAGGCAAAGTGATCCACGGCGTGAAAGGGCCATGTACATTCAATCACAATGTTGCGTACATTGTTTGTTGTCTTGTTTCAGTCAATTTTCAAATGCAGTTAAGAGGAATAGGGCCAATTCTTAAATGAGCTTAGTTAATATATATATTTTTTTTAAGTTTAAGCACTCTTAGGGTTTAAAGCTGCGGCATTTGACAACTTGTGTTTTCTGATTTTGTATAGGATAATTTAGAAACATACATGTCGTAAAAAAATTTCAATTAGCCATTTTTGTTGCCGTTCTGCTTGACAAATTAAATTTTATTATTGTATATTTCAAACTTATTTATCAGTATTTGCACTTCTTTTCTTCGTTAGTCCATAGCTCATCTTTACTAATATGTTTACGAACACTTTTACCCAAAACGTTTCATTTTCAAAAAGATATTTTTCCTGTGTTTATAGCATTATATTTAAATTTATCTTTCCCAAATTTCTTAAAACCTGTCAAATGCCTAGTTAATATTGCAAAAATTTAAACACTTTATATAACTCTTAATTAAAATTTTCTTTTTTTTTCTTTTGAACGCACAGATTTACTTCTCATTTTATAGCTTTATGTCACTATTTTAACCTCTTTATTCCTTTTATTTCATGGCATTATATTATAATATGCAAAAAATACAATAGTTTGTATGATTCTTTTTTTTTTTTTTTGCATCAGTGTTCCATGATTTAAGATGAGCTTATGATTCATAGTGCAGATGTGATTGTTTTATAATTTTCAATCTGGTAATCTTTAATATGACAATTTTAATGTGAAAACCTTTGTAGTTCGAATTTACAAATCGCATGCAATCTTACTTATTAACTTATATTGCACATAAAATAATAAGTGGGAACCTTAAATCAATTATTGAAATTGGCAAATAAGAGATATATAAATCCCCAAACATTTTATTTTTTATATAGAAAAACAATTTAACAATTAAATTGTTTAAAGCACTTGAATGCTAAATGTTGACTAATTTTTTTTTTCAGTCGAAACACATTAATCAAGCTGGTGGCCGCTTGGTAAATGTTTTGTGAGATCAGTGACAGAACTACATTGTAATCTTAAGCCTAGCCAATGATTATTACTATTAGAGAGTTAGCAAAAAAAGATTTATATACAGTTCATGATTTGCGTAGTGCTGCATTCTTCAAAGGAAATTCTGTTGAACTATCGAATTTATTCGCTTTTGAATTCTGAATAATTCTATTAATATGTTCTAGGCCCATTCTGTTCAAATAAACATAGGCAAAATTTTATAAACCTCAACAATTTTAATGACTATGCGGCAGAGTTCATTCATCTAACTTATTGCATTTTCTAATCATCACTTTCACATATGCGCAAACAGATAAAAAGTTCTGCCGCTGATAATTTTTTACAAAAAAAAAATCTCTTATAGATTTATAATTTTGACTATAAAAAAAAACGTTCAACATTAAAATTGTTTGTTCTATTCCCTTTTTATGGTCTTTTATTGTCCCCTTTTTATTATTCAAAAAGTTCTGAAAGAAGACAATTTCTAACAATCTCGAGACTGAACATTTTTGACAAATATAAATTTAATAGAAGAAATTAAGAGTTTCTGAAATTCAAAAGTCTTTGAGGAAGAAAAAGAGTTCAATCTTTCCGTTCAACCCTCTATTGTATTATTATCAACCCTCTATTGTATTCTGTATTATTATTTTCCAAACGAAGTAACTTTTGTTTATCTAAAATAACGGAAAGACCCAACACTGACCTCGATCCAAACCCATACAGTAATTCGAATTCATATATTCATATAATTTCTGTTTCAATAATGATTTATTATTATTAGAATTATCAATTATTATTATTATTATTATTATTAGATTTCTATATAAAAAACATTGTTTTCAGGCTCATTATTCAAGGAGAAATCAGTGTCGTGTCAAAGGTAATCGACATTCGAAGGATTATATAATCCCCACCCCGTTGTTATTAGAACTTTAATAAGATTATGGCACCACCTGGAACATAGCACCACTTTTTCGCATTTTCATGACATTTCATTTTAAAAAGCGCTCTAATGTTTAGTTTCCATATTTCCTCATAAAACTAGCACACAGGACATCTATAGCCCACTTGCACACTGATCACTACGTCTCTGCACAAAAAACGATTTTAAATCATATTACAAATTTGCATTTGCACACTAGACCTCCGTAAGTCAGCAACCATGAACATTTTATTATTTCATTACATTTAAGATTTAAGTAGAGCCACACAATTTAATTTCTGATTTGTTTTAATTAAATACAAATACAAAATAATACAAGTTGTAATCATTATAATAAGTCTGTATGAACCGAATTTATATTAAGTTCTTTTTTTAAATTTAAAGTTTTAAAAATAGTTAAGGGTTGTTTTTTTTTTGTTTCATAAATATTTAAGAAATTTAATGTATACATACCATATATAGACTACTACATTGTAATAAAATCCCTACATTTTGTTTCTAATAGTGACCGATCATCTTTGTAGACAAACTTATAAGTACCTAAGATTTTTTATTACTCACCACCAAACACGATGACTAAATTCCACGATGCTAAAGAGAAAGTTTCCGCCTAAATGAAGCCGTAGAATAGCTTCAAAGTGCGACAAAGACGGTCGGCTCCTTGAACAACTTTAATTAAATGAGCACCTATTCATTTCGTCTATTTACTGCCATGGATCTAAAGCCTCTTGTTTTGTGAGACAGAGAATAAAGCTACCGCCTCTGGAGACCACCTGTTATAGGTCAGTCTGAGCTGCATTGTTTAGATCCTCTTAAGGAAATCGAAGTAATTGGGAGAGAAGTGCAAAGTGGGTAAAAGATTAATGGCCCATTGTAATAGTATATAGTACTAGGCTGTTGTTTTAAAGAGCTTAAAACAAGATTACTTAATCTTAGTCTATCTTCGAAACAAATTTTCTATCAAATACAACTATTTTTATTAGAAATTGTATACCACTGATCAAAAAGAAATGAAAGTTTGTAATATGTGAGCATAAGTTATTTTATTTAATTTATTAAATAAATTGAATGATTTTTATGGTTTCCTAATATTATTATTTTCCAAGTTTCCTAATATTATTTACTAACATTTTATTCAGGTGTCCACTTTAATTGTGACCAAATAGTTAATTTCTAAAGAAAAAAAATTACATGCATCCAATCGGAATTTAGAAAAAATTACATGCATCTAATCGGAAAAATTTTCTAATGGTGTAAAAAATTTCTTATTTACGTTGTTTGAATCAATAAATATAATGTTGAAAAATTATTATCTAAATTTCTAATATTCCTTTGCTCTTTTCATCATAATTCGAAAAATATTCAGTGCTTGTTTATTATTTATAGCTCACAAATTCATTTGTAGATGGTTCGATTTTACGTCAAAGTTGCCAAGTTTCCTAATACATAATGTAAACAATTTTGGCTATGTATCTAGTTCGCTTGGCGATAAAACTTGTAGGTAGTAAATATAAACATAAACCAAATATTCTTGTCTCAATAACATATTGCTCTTTTTATAAATTTCTATTTTTCTTCATTTATAATTAAGTGAGTTTTTATTTCATTATTTCAGACCAATCAACGGCTGCCTCGAGGAAACGCATTATTTTATATTATTAGTTTTCTAGAAACTTCTATTGAAACGGTTTAAAAATAGATTAAAATATTTGTATTCCTTAACATTTATGAGACATTATTATTAAAAATAACAAATATTTATGATAATTTTAAGATAGAATTACTGAATTACGAAATATGCAATCCAAAATAAACCTCGGCTAATATTCTTTAGTACTTTTTGTTTTTTATATGTCCACCAAATTCATAAAAACTATCGAAATTATCACCCCCTTCCGTACCATTGAATTTTTAAAAGCATTTTTGTTTGTTTACAACATTATTTTTCTTCAATATTTTTTACTTCTGTTACTTGGTGTTGTTAATCAGCGAGAAGAATCCAAATTCGTTAATTTAAATTTGAGTACTTTTTATATTACTAACACTCGAAGGGACAAAAAGCGATGCAAATGGTGAGAAAGACGTGAGACTATAAGTGGGATGACATTATATCTTTCTTCATAAAATTCTTGTAGTTGAAATCCAATCCAATAACAAAAGATTTCTCTGTCTCTCTAAAAAATCAATTCCGTTACTCATCTAAGTTTCACTTTAAAAAAAAATTATTTGGTATTAACATGCCCTAAGGAATCCTTATCTTAAATTTAGTCTGGACCAATTCTTAAAGCTCTGATGTTCTTCATAAACTAAATTCTATTCAACTGCATAGCTACTAGCAATGCATGTCGATCTTTAATATTGGTTTTCTTCTTCTTTGGTCTGAAAAAGAGAATCAACCACTGTTCTAATATCCGGTGTTGAAGAAAACAGCCAGAAGGCGATCTACTGCTCTCACAGTATTTAAATCAATGCTTCAACTATTTTTGGCTCAGTTTTCCATGATACTCGAGGGAAAACGTTTGAGTTCCTTGTATAATCTTTTGAATAATCCAAGATTTACCAAGAAACTCTTAATTTTAAGTTCCAAGTATAAGTGAGTGTTACTAAGAATACTTTTTACTAAAAGGTTTCGGAAATGCAGTACTCATTTTCTGAACCTTATTTAAAATAACTATTTCCTTCTTTCACTAAAATAATGCATAATTTCCTGATTCTTACTAACTTTTACTTATATACAAATTTTTTGCGTATTGTGCATAAAATCTTATTAGAATAATAAATAATTTATTTATTGCATACAAAGTAGAGATGAAACAAATTAGCTGGAAATTTATTCAATAAATTTTGATAGAATGAATGCGGAAAAAAATTACCGAAATATAGTTGATTATTATATATATATTTTAATAGTTTTATTCGCATAAAATACATTGCAAACATTGGTGGAAACGATTAAGTAAAATATATATATAAACATACTCGTAAAAATTCGTCATCAAGCACCCAATTTTGTTGATATTTTAAGTGAAAAATCACTTCTATTTATAGTTTAAGAATGATTAAAACAGATTTTAATTAGTGATAAATTGTGAAATTTTTAATACTTTTTGCAGCTTTGTACTTGGTGCATGAAAACTTAAAATCTAAGAAAGAAAACATTTGAAAGAACTTTCCTGGTTTTGCATGAATTAAGAACAAAATATTTTAAATTCATTTTTTTAAAAACAGAGCTTTGCTTCTTGGCTATTATCTGAAAGTGTAGTTTTCGTCGGATACTTCAACTATTCATTGGTTAAGTGCTTTTGAAAATCCTTCTCCAACCAGAACAAAAGAATTTTAACACGAAGAATTATCCTCATCCTGTCAAAACACTCGAGGTAATATGAACAACCATCTCGAAATTATCATGAATCTGTATGAAGCAACATGAAAACGATTACGGTTTTCTAAGAGCTATCATTAGTCACGACCCATCTTTTCACACTAAAGACACCTACAGTTACTGGAATAGAACTGTTTCAATTTAAAACAATTATTATAATTTCAAAGAAGCGATTACCCGAAAAATTCTCATTACTTGCTCATCGACCCTTCAGGAAATGGTTGTGTTCTCGTTTCCTTTAACACCTTCACGAAGTTAATGTGGTCGCTGTAACAAAACCCGTATTCAAAAAGTCTTGAGTATGCTTACATATGAATTTAATTCTACCATTAGACTGAAAATTTGTAATTAGATAATTATTGTATAGAGATATTTTAACATCTACTTTACAGCTTT
The DNA here is from genome assembly GCF_947563725.1 of Argiope bruennichi. Classification (NCBI taxonomy): domain Eukaryota; kingdom Metazoa; phylum Arthropoda; class Arachnida; order Araneae; family Araneidae; genus Argiope; species Argiope bruennichi. Next base: position 134,889,042 of record NC_079163.1, read on the forward strand.
ACATTTTTAGTTGTACAGTTTTAACGTCAACTTTACAGCAAGCACATTTTTCCAATTCTTGTAAACATTAAGGAATAATTTTTTATGAATTTTTAAAACTAACTTTTAAGGCATTTAATTAAAGTAGATTCACATTTTCAGGCTATTATTCTGATATGTGTACTGTTATTTCAAATATAAGGATACTGGGTGGCCAATAAAACGATACCTCATCTTTTCAAAATACTTATAATTCAGAAGAAAATCAAGGGAACCCTAAACTAATCCCAAAAGAATTAAGTGTATTATAGCTGTTTGCACTAGATACTGTAACGAATAAAAAGATTCGAGTGAAAGAAATGCACGAATAATTAATCCTTTTTATACATTTACTTTGTTACTATTCAAAGAAGCAGTTACTTTTTAATAAGAAGTTTCCTTAAACAAAGAATCAGAAGATGTTTGATTTCATTGTTACTATTTCAATTAGGTATCATTATTGAATTTTCCTATTTGAATTAATGTTGTTTCAAGACTTCCCAAAATATTTCTTTTTCTAAAATGATAATTTTTTTTAAGATTAAGTTTGATTTCTTAAAAAAGAATTTTTTCGAAAGTTTGATTCGAAAGAATTAGAAAGTAATTAAAAATGCCTTAAGCCCTTTTCCTATTCAATAAATGTTCCAATAAATATTTGTTTTTTATACTCTCTATGTTAGCTATTTCACAAGTTAAAATCCTTACATTTCAATGATAAAAATTCTGATAGCAATATGAGTGATTCCAAACATATTATTCAACTTCAAAATAATTTATTCTGTCTAAAAATTGAGCCTTCTTTTATAATATGGAAAAAATATCAAGATGTTTTCACTTTATTAGTATTAAATCTGCATTTCTGTACTACAAAATAATAGAGGTATTACAAGAATAAATATGTTTTGCACAGTTTTTTCTTATAATATTTTTATTAAACTATCATCTTACTTTATTTTTTATATTATCTAGATTACTTGAGTAAAAGAAAAACTTTTGTGTCATGGAAATGTACATTTTCATTCTATATCCGTCTTAATAAATTATCAATCATTATATGCCTTACGCAATGAATGATATTATTTTAAATTCAATAATTTGTATTTTGGTTTGATTAGAATAATAAAGAAAATCTATAATTTTCTGAAATATCAAAGATTTCAAATAAAAGATACAGAATCTCATACTTGATTCGAAATTCAAACGTATATAAAAGTATTATAGTACTTTTTATCAAAATGTTATGGAGAAATTTAAACAGTTCAGTACATTAAATTTATTTTACACATAATCATTTGAAAAATAAAAAATAAAAATTCTTTTTTCAAATCATTACGTATTCCGTTGTGCTTTTCTCAAGGTTTGTATCCGTTTGTAGGTATTTTTATCAAGAAGTTATGAAATGTTTTGATGAACAAGAAAACAAAATAAGTAAAAAAAAACTGCAAATTATCTTTATATAGTGAATAAGTTCTGTAGTGAAATGGTTTTACATGAAACATAAATAGTTTTTCACAAAAAAATGATAATTTTTTAATTGGAAATAGATCTATGTGTTACACAAAGATACAAGCAGATAATTTTTTATGGCATTTCATGTTGATTTCATTGCATTCACGCATTTTTTTACAATTTATATATGTCACATACAAAGTATATATTATATAACAAATCATCTAATTTAAAAAACATTTTAGTTAATGTATCTTTATTGAATAAAAAGTTTTGTTTTCACAATTAATATACTTTAAAGAATTATTCTTGTTTGCTCTTGTTATGATCTAATCAAGGCCCAAAAGCTAATTTTTAAAACATTAGATTTTTATATATTTTCAGTTGAAACAGTGCCCAATATGATGATGTACATAATTATATATTTCACTTGTTTTAGATCGTGAATGAATTGTTAAAAAATACCCTACAAAATCTAAATATTTATGGAATTGCTTACTCCCCTTCTTAACCCCCAGGGTGGGAACCTCGAAATGAGGATGAGATGCTTCCGGTTTGGTGGTTGACTGATATGACTTACTCCCCTTCTTATATTTAGTTATATATTCTTTTTATTCGATTTTAAAACTTCAGTGACCAGAACCGACTAAGTTACGAAATTTTGAAGCTTATTTTTAATAAAATCAAAAAAAAAAATTGCTTTGATACGTGGAGCGGCTATTGAAATGATTGAAGGTAATCTAACACAGAGATATTCAAAGTGTCATAACTCGATCACTCGGTTTTAATCACTGTAAAAAGATTTTTCTTTAATAAAGAGGGGCTATTATATTAAATATGATAAATAGGATAGAAAAAATATATAAAAACATTTAGACTTTTTACAATTTTTAACATTATATTCATGAATTCAAAAAAAAAATCTCGACTTATATACATGCGTCTAACATTTAAAAATTAGTTATCGGTTCACAATTACAGTTGAGAGCTGGAATACATTCTATCTATACATACATGGAACAGAAAGATACTAATTTCTGTGAAAAATCACCGTTTTATGCTTTGCTAGTTTTATGGATCTACAGACAATACTTTCGTTTAAATGTCATCTATTGTAGAATTTGAAAAAGAAATTGGAAGAATATATATTCTGAAATAATTCTATTCTCTATTCCCTTCTGAAATAATTATTAGATATTTCTTAAATACACTAGTATGCTAAATATCTTAACAGGAAATTTTTTTTTCTAATGGAGACCTAAAACGCGTAATGCATTTACTAAATAGCAATTTTATGAACAAAAGACACCATTATCTAATGTCACGTTTTTAAATACATTTCCTTTCCTGTCAGTTTTGCTGTATTTTCAAACCCTGCATGCGATATGTACTCCATTGAAATGTTAACGAATTTTAGAAATTGTGTTGCTTGACAAGTAGTTTTTGGAATGAAGAATTACACTGAGCAATGTAATCCATACTTTACTAAAAAGGAAAACTACTTTTAATTGTTAATGATGAAAAATTTAAAGTTCCACTTACAAAAAAAAGTATTATTTATTTCATATTTATTTTAAGAAATATTTAACAAGAGTTTTAATCCAATAAATAAATCAACTGTACACTTGAAGATGATTAGCTCTTTCCCTGCCGTAAAAATGTTCTATAAATAGCTTTTCCCATTCCCTTTATACTATATCTTATATATCATTTTCAGATTATTAAATAATATTTATTGAAATACAACATACAAAGGTCATTTTTATATAAAATTATTGCAATGTAGAGGACAAATTTACAATTTTATTAAGTTCCAAATTAATAACAAAGCATAAAAGTTTATCGTCGCCTTCAAATCTATTATTCTTTCTAAGTAACTATTTCTTATGTCATGCAAAAAATTTGATTTAGTCATTAATCGAAATTTATAATCTTATCGTGCATCAAATGCAAGATCATAGTCAAATATTTCAATTAAAATTCGCATTAAACCAAGTAAGAAACTAAAGAGTCATTCACATGCAATACTCTAGAGCTTAGAATTTGCTAAAGCAATTCAGAAAATTTTATGTAAGAATTTATGAATTTGCCGATATTTTAGCCGTAAAACCCCACTCTGTAGGACATTTCTATTTTCATACATTTAAATTGAATATATTTATATTCTTCTGAAAATTATAGTTCTTAAGCAACGCTGTGTTAATATATTATTTTATCGTTGAAAATCCTTATAACTTATTTGAACCAGATTATAGCAAAATGTAGATTGCTTGTTAAATTAATGCTTTCTTTTGACACTAGCATAGAGACTGAGGGCAAATGAATGTAAATATTGTTTTTAAAAGACATATTTTATTGTTGAACGTCATTATTAAATAACTCATTTGAACCAGACGATAGTAGCAAATTTAATTTGCATGTTGAATGAATACCCTCATTTGACACTGGCATAAGGACTTCAGGCAAATCAATATTAAATGCACTAGAACTATTCTTAAGAAAGAGGGCGCCCTAAAATAAAAAGGCTTTTGTAATTATTTCACGTTTTAAGACCAAGTATTATATCTATGTAATTTATTATAGTTTAGTAAGATAGTATACCAACTACCTTATTATAATTCAGTTTGTAAAATTAATGCACTCTTTTGACACTGGCATAGGGACTGAAAGTAAGGGAATATAAATCCTATTTCTAAGCAATGTTGTAATAGTATATCGTTTTATTGTTGAACATCATTATTCATTTAAATCAGATGATGGTAGGATATGTAGTTTGCTTGTGAAATGAACGTTTCCTTTGACATTGGGATTGGGGCTGTAGCTAAGGGGATATAAATGCACTAGCACTAATCTTAAAAAAGAGGGCGTACGAAACACAAAAATGCTTCTGTAATTATTTCATATTCTAAGATCAAGTATTATATGGTATCAAGTATGTATGGGACGATTGAAATCATTTTAATCTAGATTTCATTCATCTTTAACTATTTCATATAGAGGCATTGCTCGAAATTAATATGCATTTATGTATAATATTCTTATTTAAAAATTTATATAATATACACGGTCTTTTTAATCCTTTGTCCTTAAAACCGTTTTTGTGCGGTCTGTACAAATTAGAATTTAAGATATCATGTTTCAAAAAATATCCAAATAAGCTCCTTAAATATTATTTAATTAACAATTAAATTAAAATGTTTTTTCGCACTGAAATGAGTTTAAACATATATTAATGACCTGTAAAAAAACTGGATTTTTAAAGTCAAAATTTTGAAAAGAATTTTAAAAAACACCTTAATTCTAGAATGAAATTATACTCATATTAAATAATAATTTGTCTTACTCAAATGAGTGAAAATTGCTTTCTTATTGCTGTATACAACTGAAGAGAATGAAAATTCAGTATAAGTTGCTCGAGTTTAGAGCTTCCAAATTCTGCCAAATGAGGCAAGCATAATTCATAAGATAAATAAAGCTAAATATTTGATTGAATACAAAATAAATGCGAGACACAAGCTTTATTTGCTAAATTTCTATACAGATACATTCAATGCAATAGTTAACAAAATTATTGCAGCAATGTAATACAATTAAAGTAAAATTTATTATATATTAAGTAAAATATCAAAAGCAATTTTACATTAATAAGCCATACATGCTTTCAGGCAGTATAAGTAAAACATTCATTTTAGATTCATTTGTTCCAACTTAGAATTAACTAGTACATATACGTGTTCGTAACAAACAAAAAAAAAAAAAAATGTTTTCATTGATGATTAATAAAAAAAAAAATGGTGTGAATGGGGGAAAATTACTGAATACATCTTTACAAATTATATAATGGATAAAGGAATTTATTTTTAATTAGAATTTTTAAATGTTTAATGCATATTAATATATAAATATTTCGCATTTCATTAAATAATTAGGAAGAATGTGTCGTGCAAATTTAATTTATTAGAAACTGATAATTCAAAATTCATAACTTTTACTCTCGTCATATTTGAAAAATGGAAATTAAAGATTAAACTATTATACCATTTACCATTCATTTCACCCATTCGTTTTTTTAGAAATAAAACGATATTCCTGACTGCCTATCCATACACTAGTCATGAGAATTTCTCTTAAAAATGCATTCTGATCACCATGGGGATCAGGCACGATGATCAAATGCTTTTTAAGAGTACAAAGATATTTCCATTGGTTGGCCGGCCGAACCAATCAAAATATCCTTTGTCCGCGGATAAAGATTTACAGAAAATTAAGAGCCAAAATATACAATATTTAAAACTCATGATTTAAAATTTTCTATTGATATTACTAAATTTTATTTTAAAAATTTAATAAAAAGATTAGTTTTTAAAAATATTTATAAATGGATGCAATGAATAGACCAATATAAAGTATTTCTAAAACTTTAGTTTAAAAAAAATCAATTATTGCATACATTTAAAATTTTAACCTAAAAACAATTAAAGGCTAGAAATTAAGATGAAGATAATGCCTGCAAAATAAATCTAGCAATATAAAAATTACATTATCTTTTAATATAAAACTTGTTATCAAACATCCAAATTAAAAATTTGAATCAAGACATTTCAAATGCTATTAATATTTCTATGCAATTATAAAAATATTTTATCAAAACCTAGCATTATTTCATGTGTGCGAATACAAGATTTAATTTAGAGAATAACTGCGATATTTTAAACCTTATTTCAAACAATTGGAAAAACATTTGTTACCAATGCATCTTTCTACCTCGTATACATAAGACAGAAGCATTGTTTCCTTTAAGGAATATTTCATATTTTAATCAAACATAAGTACATATTAAACGCCATATTGTACAATTCAGAGAACTTTTAGATAAAAGCTGATTATCAAGATCTCGAGATTGATAACTAACGGAAATTTAGAGACAAATTGTTTTACGTAATTGATACTAAGCATAACAGAGATCAAAATCCTCACAAAATCCAAACTTCGTTATAGATACAGGAATTAACACCTATTCGAATATGAAGGATTCTTTAATAATAGTCATTCAAAATCACGAAATGAAGTTTTAGAAACAAACAAGGTCAAGAAATTGCTTCAGTTACAACGAAAGGGTGCAGTGTTCTTTATAAAATTGGTTTGTAAATGGAAAGAAATTCTGCCGATATAATGGTTAAAAAGACTACAGTAATGAAAATCCAAGACTTAAAATTGTATAGTAGCAATCTGTCATGTCAAACAATTCTTAGCAAATTCGGTAATAACAAATATGTTCTCAAATGCAATTTATAGAGGAAGGCACCACGAAAATTAAATCTAGGTTTTGTTCCATCAAATTTGTTATGTCGCTGTATTTACAATATCCGTTTCTTGCATCTAGTCAATTAGTTCCGTTTGAAATTTGCTTGTGAACATATTGATAACATAAATTCAAATATAGTCTTCGTCCGTAATTGAACTGTGCAGCATCCGCACTCCAATATGCGCTTGATGAAGGGTCCAGGTATTGTCTGTTATTCCAGGATCACATCGATGAAGGCGTATTCCTAACAGACACCTAAAGGGAATATTAAATATTTTAAATCAATTTAACTTCAATACCAATTCCATTGAATGTCAAATAGCATTAATATTGCTCATAAAATGAAATACAAGAATATGAAGACTATAGTTAAATAAATTGACTATTTAATCTTTGTAAAGTTCATAACAAAAATTAAATCCTAATAAAGCTATTTGCACTACTTTAATTGCACTTGTAGAATTTATCTAAATATTTAAGTTATTTATCATAGTAAAAAGCCTTTTCCTGAAAGTTTCGTGTATGTATTATTTAAGATAAACTGCGATGACAAATTAATAACTTTGCTTAATGAAGAGATAAACGTTTCTTCCTCAACCACCATTAAAATACTCTCCAAATGGATGTCTTATATACCGATACAATGAAATGTGGCTTGAAAAGCATTTAGTTTTCATTCTGGGGGCAGAAACCAAAATATTGGGATTTTCACATTAGACTCTTGGGAAAAAAACAATGTAATTAATGCCCTTACTAAGATTATATTATTTACTTAAGAATAATGAATCATTGAGAAGAAAAAATTGAAAGTCAATAGCAAAATATTTTATGCGCCTTGAAAATAAGTTAATCCGGAAACAGAACGAAGATTTAAAGGAAACGCAATTACCCGACATTTGTCGTTCTGTTCGTGTACTTGAAGAGGCTTATAGCAGAGCAACATTTTAGTAGTGAGGGACTTGCAGAAGGCTGTCACACGGTAGATTCATTCTCCATCGACCGATTTCTTCAGACACTATAGTTGCAGAAGTTGATCTCGGAATGGCATCAATTTCGCCATTTCGCGTATTGAGAAATAGCTGGGTACGCTGCTTCTGTTTTGATAGATATTTACAGATGATTGTGGTTTGCCTCCTTACAGCTTACTGGAAATTTGCCTTCTACAAGAATAAAAGTGATTAGAAAATGCCATGTTCTTGCTATTTAATTTGATTAAGAAGTTGAATGTATACTTAGATTTCCAATGTTTTGATATTAGTAGAGAGTATTTCATAGCATCCAGCTTAGTTGCTGTCAGTTCAGAGCATGTGTGGAACCAAGAAAGCAGTATCTTCTGGTGATGAGTGATACGCCTTTAGAGAAAAAGATGACTATAGATCAAAACCTATTCGGAACCATGTTTAAAAAATATTAAGTTATAAAAAGTAATAAGTCAAATTATAAACCTATTTTACATTCGTAAAGTAGGTTACTTAATGATCAAATGTATGAATGAATAAATCCTATATTCATTTCCGTATGACAATTACCGAAATTCTTGCAACATGCCGATATCGCTTCAGAATCATTCAGGTAACTTTGTGTTGAGAAATAGCTGGAAAGCCCGCTTCTGTCTTGATAGAACCTTCCACATAAATTATATGTAGTTTGCCTCCGCATGTCTTCAGAAAACTTGTTTTCTAGAAAAAAATATTTGAAAATGCCATGGCGTTTCGATTATTTCAAGTAATTAATAAAATTATGCATTAATTGTATTTCAAATAATTCAGTAACTGAAATTTAGCAATGCACTTATATAGTCATTTTTGGTGACTATTTTACCATATGCAGCATAAATGGCGTCAATTCCAAAGCTATATGGAATCACGAAACCCTTATTACTTCATGGATGGATAACATGTCTTGATTCAGAAAAAGACATTTAATATAAGCAGTAGGTATCCAACTTTTTCTACATCTATAAAAAGAAAATGTGCATTGGTAAAGATGCAATTTAATAATCAAATTCTATCTTCATTTTGGTACGACTATTATCAGTTCTTGCAACTTACCGTTATCTCTACGATACCATTCTGAGAAAAGTTTCTCGATCACCCAGATTGCTGGTAGAGAATTTGTCAGAAACTGAAGTAGTCGCTACAAATGAACATGGAAATATTGTCATTAAGAATTTTATTTAATCAGGTGTACATGCATTGACATAATTAGAAATAAAAAAAAGCGAAGTACACAAGAATTCATTTCGTTTGAAGCTATCAAACGCTGGCAGCATTTTAAATATATTTGTAAAAAGATCTATCTAGACTTGTTATTGATCATACTAATGTGTTGGTTCGAGAATCTTTCGTGAGCTATGCAAATGTTTAAGAACATAAGTTTTGCATTCAAATTACAGTCAATAAATGTCTAATGAAGATTGCTGTACAGTTTCTCCACCAATCTTCATTAAATGCTCTTCAAATAAAAGCAATCATAAAGCGATGAAATTAAATTTCGTTTGAAAAACATTTATTTTATGCAAGACTCCAACTTAAGTTTTGTTCATTGTGGTATTGAGACACTCGGGAAAGCGTTTTGTACTTATTAGTTGCATATATATCTAATTAGGAGTAATAGGATTAAAAATTGATTTTTTTTACAAATTAACAGTAAAATGCTTATTCAGAAAATCAGATCCTCTATATCCAAAAGCTTTATGAAATAAAATTACCTGGAAATATTTCTTGTTCCATTTCTGCACTTTAAAAAGGTTTCTGGCCTGGCAACATTTTACTTGTGACGAGGAGACATGCAAAAGGCTGTCGCATGTTGATTCCATGCTCTGGCGATTGATTTGTTCGGTCCCTCTACTCACGAAAGATGATCTCGGGATGGCACGCGCTTCAGTTCCTCCGCTTTTCTATTTTCAGAAATAGCTAGAAATTCTGCATCCGTTTTAATAGATGTTGACGAGTAATTATGGTTTGCCTCCTTGCAGTTCAATGTTTTCTGGAAAATCAAATAAAATGGTTAGAGAATGTCATTTTTGTGATTTCAATATTATAAATAAGAAACGAAAGGATACTTGATTTTCCAACATTTCAATGTCATCTGTAGTGAGCATTTCACAACATACATCGCAATAGATGTCGGTTCATAATAAGTGTGGTAACGGAGACAGCAATCTCACTTTTAGTGTAAATGGGGACCCTTTATTGAACAAAAGATTACTATGCATCAAAATCTAATCCAACCTACATATAAATATTATAAAAAATACAAAGTTTAATTATATAATAACCTACTTCACATTCGTCAAGTTATTTAATAATCAAATGAATAATTATATTCTATATTCATTTTGATATGATAATTATCAAAATTCTTGCAACTTACCTCAATTATTCTGAAGGATATCAGTAACACTAACCAAGTCTTATTACGTTGATAAATTGGAAATTCTGCTTCTGTTTTGATGGATGGTTTCAAGTAGTAATGGTTTGCTTCCTAATTTAAGAGAAATTTTTCTTTAGAAAAATATTTGTGAATACATGGTCTTTTGGTTATTTCAGATAATTAATATAACTATTAATTCAGAAACTAACTATATACATGCGTTGCCAAAATGGGTCATTTTTAGTGAGTATTCCATCACATTCAGCAAGAATGCCGTCAATTTTGGACATATGGGGAATCTTGAAAGTTAGTTACTTCATGGGTGGATAGTACGTCTTTATTCAGAAAAACAAGTTTAATATAGACAGCATGTGTTCCAATTTGTATATACCTATAAAAATATAAAGCGTACATTGGTAAAGATACAATTTAATAGTTAAAACCTCTATTTTGGCATGACAATTATAAATTTTTGTAGCTTATATTTATCTCTTCGATACTATATTGAGAAGAAGTTTCCATATCATCCAGATTGCTGCCGAATATGTGTCAGATATTGAAGAGTCACTCTACAAATGGAACAGAAATCTTATTCCATTATTTAAATCGGATATACATGCAATAAACACAATCACATTTTTTGGAAGTTAACAGCAATTTAATTCCCAATTGATAATCAAACTACTCTCAGTATTTTAAATGCATTTGTAACATGTTAAAATAGTTTTATTTATCCTAGTGTTAGTTTCTCAATCTTACGAAGGGTATGCAAGCGTATTATTTTAATGACAAATGTTGCCATCAATATATTAATCCTCCTTTTAACAATCATTGATTATACTGAAGATTACAGTACAGTTTTTCCTCCGAGCGCCATCAAATATCCTCCAAATAGAAACCAGCGTATAGTGATAAAATGAAGTTACGCTTGAAAAACATTCAATTTTCATTCTGTCAGACGACAGTTGAACTGTTGTGGTTTGACATATTTAGACGTTATAAAAACACTGCTTTGTGATCATAATGACCTACATATACACATCTCATTAGGACTAATATAGGATTGGAGATATTTTTTTTCAAACCAATAGTAAAATATTTCATTCATCCAGAAAAATTCTAGGAAAGGCAAAGACTTTAAAGAAAGAAAATTACCTAGAAAATTCTCTTGTCCTGTTTTAGCACTTCAAATGGTTCCTTCCTAGCCAGGCAACATTTTCCTGATGAAGACGACATTCAGAAGGCTTTCGCATGCTGGCTCCATTTTCAGGCGATTCATTTATTCTACTGTTGCATTCGCAGAAGTTGATTTCAGAATGGCAAGCGCTCCGATTTCACAGATACTTACGTTGAGAAGTAGCTGGAAATGTCTATCAAAACGGATGTAACGTTTCCAGGTAATAATGATTTGCATCCTTATTAGCTTATGGGAATCTGCTTTCTAGAAGAAAACGATTAGAGAATATCATGTCATTTTTTGCAATTTTAGTATTATAATTAAGAAACCGAACTATACTTGTATTTCCAGTCTGTTGATCATCTGTAGTGAGTATTTCTCAGCATCCAATATAGTTGATGTCGGTTCAGTTCATGGGAGGGGGGGGGGAACCAAGGAACCCTTTTTCATGGCGATTGGTATTCAGCAAAAGGTCATTACTACAGGTCGTCAATTTTCTAACCTATGCATACTTAATGTGCACATTAGTAATGTTGCAATTTAACTATCAGATTGAATGCTTATATTCTATAATCTAGCATGATAATTGTCAAAATTCGTTTAACTTACCGTTATCTTCTATAGCATTCTGAGAAAGTTTCCTAATCGTCCAATTGCAAGTAGAGAGAATTTGTGACAAACCGAAACAGCAGTCATTCCATAGACTAGGATTGAGGGATGTGTCATTGTTCCTATTATTAGCATCTAATGTATTCGACAATAAATTCACATAATTCGACAGAAACCTTCCGGTATAAGTGAAACATTTTAAGTTTAAGGTAACTCCAAGTTTGTTATATTTACTCGCCTAATTCACCTTTTGCTTGTACCAGCTACTACTAAACAGAAAAGTCGTAATGATGCTCTCTGTTGCAGCAGACAATACCAAGTATCGCCTATGTAATTGTGGCAATCTCACCGCTAAAAGGCCGCTTCTGCTAAATATCCAGACATTACGAACACTTCTTCCGTACTCAATCAGCATATCAAAAGTATAGATTTCTACGGAATTCTGAAAACTTGGAAACGATTCAAGAAATTACGTTAATCTTTCCAATACGGCATCTATTCAAGCTATGGTGGCGAATCTTACGAAATCAATTTCGGTTAGAATTTTTGAACTATAGTTTTTAAGCCGAATTTATTCTTTATCCTTATGAAATCGTCTGCTCATTTTTAAGGTGACTGTTTCTATCGTTAATAAGTTGAAAAACAAAATTTTATAACTTATTCACTCAGTTTGTTATGAACAAGTTTACTCTTAAATAAAATATATTCGAGACTGAACAATATTTTTCTCAAGTTTTTTTAGCATATCTATTCCTTCTCATAATGCGTTTAGCATATCTAAATAGAAAACTATAAAGATTGATTCAAAATTGTTCAAATCGTTCAATTGAAATGAATAATTTCATTTTGAAACACTTAATTTATCCCGAATGCTTCATCCAACACATTTCTTAAAATTCAATCCTAGCTCTATTTTTGCCGATTTCTCCAGATCATTCAATTGCAATTTAAATATGTTCACATTAAAAATAAATTTGCATTTAAATTTTTTTTGTTTACTTGCAACATGAAAAATAAAAACAAAATAAGTTCAAAACTAGCGAAATATTTCATCAAGTAGGCTGAACTATTTTATTAAAAAGATAGTCGCATCTTAAATATTTGTACATTTTTTTATGGCAGATTGAGATAGAATAGAGCCAGACTGTGTGAGATAACGGATGAATTGTTACTTCAACTATAAGAATGATGAATAGGATGATTCAACTGCATGGAATAGCAAAACATTGAGGCTGACTGGATTAAAACTTACATTATAGGCAGTAGAGGGAAATTCTCTCCGAGAGTAAAAGAAAGACCAGAAAGTGCGAATGACTTCAGAACATTTCGAAAAAATTCTATAGAAATATGTCATGGAAATGCAATTAGTAAATTTCTGAATATTAAAAATTCCTAATTAATTTTTGAAGGAAATAAAACATTAACTTTTTAATTAAAGATTTAGAAATTTTGAAACGAATCTATGGTTAATTCTTAATCAACTACCCTTTTTATAAGGTCTGGTTAAGCAAACGTATTCGAAGAAATTAGATATTTAAAGATTCCTATTAGACATTTCATAGAATTTAAATTTAAGAGTTGGGAAGGATTTTTTTTATTAAGCTCTACCACGAAGAAAATATAAGGAATATCACCAGTAAAGTCGCAAGAATTTTATAAAAATTTTATTTTATTCAATCCACTGAAGGATTAAGTGCTGTGTGTGTTCTTCTCATACTATAAAGAAATTTCGAATTATCCGTCGGAATCAAAATGAATTACGAAAGTTGACTAATATGATTCCAATTCAGATTGATTCTATGAAACACCGTCACAAAAAGGACCTCGACAATTAAATCTATTTAATTAAAATCTTCCTCAGTTTCCAAAACCTATAAATTGGTGAAATTCAAATACAAGAGTGCGTTTAATATTAACAAAGTAAAATTTTTATTATTTAAAATTTAGTTAATTTTAAAACTGAGTAGACATTCTGTTCTTCCATTATTCCCAATGGCTACTGGCGTTTTAAATTCTTAACCGATGCCCCATTGTTTCATCCTTTTTTCCTTCCAAGACCAAAATATTCTTCACGAAGATTAATTTTCTAAGTTGCTTTCCTTTAAAATTCTAATTTCCAGAAATTAATTCAATAATTCTCACAAAATCACACACACTGGCCACACTACAATCACAATTCATCTCGCACACAAATTTCCTACACCGCCTCCATACGACGACTCCACAGTCTCGTACACACGATTCCACATTTCTCGCACACATTACCCACGCCACCAAACAATGGCACGATTCCACATTTCTCCCACACATTACCCACGCCACCAAACAACGACACGATTCCACAGTTCTCCCACTCATTACCCACGCCACCAAACAACGACACGATTCCACAGTTCTCCCACTCATTACCCACGCCACCAAACAACGACACGATTCCACAGTTCTCCCACTCATTACCCACGCCACCAAACAACGACACGATTCCACAGTTCGCACACTCATTACCCACGCCACCAAACAACGACACGATTCCACAGTTCGCACACTCATTACCCACGCCACCAAACAACGACACGATTCCACAGTTCGCACACTCATTACCCACGCCACCAAACAACGACACGATTCCACAGTTCGCACACTCATTACCCACGCCACCAAACAACGACACGATTCCACAGTTCGCACACTCATTACCCACGCCACCAAACGACACGATTCCACAGTTCGCACACTCATTACCCACGCCACCAAACAACGACACGATTCCACAGTTCGCACACTCATTACCCACGCCACCAAACAACGACACGATTCCACAGTCCGCACACTCATTACCCACGCCACCAAACAACGACACGATTCCACAGTTCGCACACTCATTACCCACGCCACCAAACAACGACACGATTCCACAGTTCGCACACTCATTACCCACGCCACCAAACAACGACACGATTCCACAGTTCGCACACTCATTACCCACGCCACCAAACAACGACACGATTCCACAGTTCGCACACTCATTACCCACGCCACCAAACAACGACACGATTCCACAGTTCGCACACTCATTACCCACGCCACCAAACAACGACACGATTCCACAGTTCGCACACTCATTACCCACGCCACCAAACAACGACACGATTCCACAGTTCGCACACTCATTACCCACGCCACCAAACAACGACACGATTCCACAGTTCGCACACTCATTACCCACGCCACCAAACAACGACACGATTCCACAGCCCGCTCACGCACACCCAACAAAAAGCTCAGAATCCTCGCATTCATTACCTAAGCCACCAAACCTAACACGATTTCACATTTCTCACGCCGGCACCCCCACACAACCAGTCCTCGGCTTTCACATGCATTTCTCACTCATAATTGCATACAATATCCAATTACGCGATAAGCGATTATCAGACATTTTTGCTACCAGGCCCACACCACAACTTTTGAGTATGAGCAATTAATCCACAGCGCTTTCGCACCACATTACAATAGAGTCGGGACTAGCATTGTACTTACATACTATGATCTCGCACGGTTTCTGTTTCACATACAACTATCTCTTAAGTATATTGATTTAACTCCATCCATCGCATGTCAATATATATCAATGCAATATTTCCCATTCACATAATGCACCTCTGAATCTGAGGATAAAATGTATCCTACAGCCCAAGTTCGAAAAATATTTCTATGAACATTTTATGCCCAAATCAATTACATAAAATGTTCAAAAACCAAGGGTCGATATTCCTAGTTTTGATGAGATATCGAGTTAAAGCAGGCTAATAGTAATGCAGGATTTGCGATTTATTCAACAGCCATAATTTTGTAGATTCCATGCAAAAACTTCCTACATTCTGCTTAACTTACCAATTTATAAATTTAAAACATTCCCATAATCGGGACAAATACTGACAGCTGTCAAAACCGGGCATGCACTTTGATAGCTCCGTTGGTTACGATAAGAATGCATTATGAATAGAAGATGGATTAAGTTTAATTTGTATCAAGTCTAAATACGATTTCTAAATGTGAAAGCGATATTTGGATGCACGAATCTAGTTTTATTGCATCTTTAGTTTCTATGATTTGATATTAAAAAATTACCAAAAAGTGAATACAAGATCAAATATATTTTCTCTAAATTTCAACAAATTAAGTTTATAGTTAACCTAAGGGAGCTGATTTCAAATCAGACACTGTTAAATTGAAATACACTTCGATTGAAATGTTAAATTATGTAATAGCATATCATAAAATTCACCGTTTGGATACAGAAAGAAAATAGATATTCACTAAATCAGCAATAAGTATAGGGCACTATTAAAATATAGAATTTTAATATAATAGATTTGTTCGATTAAGGGGAACTAATACATAGGACATTAAACCACTTCACAAACAAGACTCGCACGCGCATCGAATAAATGAATTTTTAACTCCACAATTAAGAGTATATGCAATTTAATGTATTAACTTTACATGCAAAAATCATAAAGGCTTCAATGCCTCAAGTATATAATTAAATAGCAAGTGTCCCAAATAATTAAGAAGCTATATAGAATAAGAATATCAAGAATACAATAAAATAAGAAACTATTTTAAGAACCAGACAAGCCCACTGAACATTTCTAGTAACAATTTGTCGCTTCATTAATTGATATGCTAATTATGCGCAGTTACAAATTCAATAAAATATTCTGAAATTATAGATTTTTCTTCCGGTAAAATTTATATCGCGTTTTAATAAAATAATGAATAAACTGATAATAAACTTAAGTAGGTTACGAGTTCAATTAAGATTTTAAGTGACCTGTAATTCACCAATTCATAAATGAAGCTTTGAATAACGACATATACTGAAGGTTTCTATTGCATTTGAAAAACTAAGCTCGGGGAAAGCTAAACTAGAAAAATTATAAACAAGTCAATTGAAGCATTAGAGATGCATTAGTAATATCCCGAGTTGAAATTATACGCGAAATTAAGTTAAATACTTTGGACAAATATAATATTTAATGGATGGACTTTTCACTCAGTTAGCGCTGAGAAATAGAAGGCGTTGCTAAAAATAAAACTGAATTTTAGTTTGTGATTCATTTTGGAAAATTACATTAATTCAAATTGAGAGAATACTCTAAATTAAGGAAAGAAAAATTTTAATTTTAAGGATTTTTTTTATTGCAAGGTCATTCTAGTTTTATAATTCTTATTCCTATACGAGAATGAATGTTTTAATTTTACGATATTTTGAACTAAACGAAGCATCTTAACGCGTTAATTTTTGAACTATAATATTCTGATTAAACAGGGAAGAAATATCCTTGATGTACGAATATTCCGCATAAACAGCCTCCGAGCAGCTAAAATACCACAATAAATAGACATACCCAGTGAAGTCCAGTGCGACAGACGGCAATATCCAAAATTTTATCCATCATCCTTAAAGACCTAACTTGTCGTAATGGCGTTTTGTCACGTCATCGAGGAACTAGTATTGGATTTTAAATAAGCAACATGGGAGAAGGTCACTTGCTGCGACTTTGGCTTCAACGTGCGCACAATCCATCATAAGGAGGGTTATATATGAACGTTAAAACGAATAAACTTCGCCATGCAAAGAATGACAAAATGAAAAAGCTATTTACTTTCTGATACTTTATCAGGTTGTATGAGGTAGAAAGTGTTCATAAATTGTTCTCTTCTTCCAAAGATTTATAAAAAGCGGCTCTGCAGCAAGAACGAGGAATTTTAAAAAATTACAAAAATTGTTATTCGAATTCGAACCCGGAAGGAGCATCCACAAGAAATATAAATTTTATTAAATGAACAACAATTATTGCGCAAATTTAAAAGTAAATCTACCAAAACTAGCGAAAGACGAAATAAAGGTGGTCTGTGCTCCTAATGTAAATAAGATGATTACTTTAAATATTATCAACCGGAATTTTATGTCAAGGACATCAAAAAAAAAAAACGGTAAGCAACATAGATGTTAATGAAGAAACAAGATGAAAATATTTCGTTTCTAATTTCAGCTAACCTTCGCAAATATTCCTGCATGACTTCCTTAGGGGACTACGGTGGCCTAGTGGTAGGGTCTCTCCCACGTAATTGGAAGGATTCAGTTTGGAAATTCGATTCCACTAAAGATTCATCGTTAATGCAGGCCGAGTGAACGCAAATGGCTATTGCAAATATGCAAAATTTTGGACAGAAAACACTACCAGAGGTGTCACCCTCATCATCGGAGCTCAAATTTATAAGGTCCATAAAAAATGATAGAATCTAAAATACTAAGTTGAAAAATATTAAATGACCTAAATTATTTCAGATTAATGCTATCTTCATCAAAAAAAGGGATATTAGTAACAACTCAGTGATATAAAGATATGATGAAATGAGTGGTTAAATTATTTTTAAAAAAATTCAATTCGCCTTATACTTTTAAAATATGTTCCTAACTCAAAACATATACTCTGAGAATCTTAAGAAGTCTCTTCAAAAGTTTCAGAGAGGATAAGCAAACATTTAAAAAAATCAGATGTCAGTATGTTGTTTCATTGACCTCTATGCATCGGAACCATTTCTTTTTTTTACAGTTCTTAAAGTAAAAATTCCTCAAATAATGACATTTGTTGAATGAAAGATAAATAATCTTTTTATCACATTTTCCTAATATTCAACCAAAGCTGGCAGATTTATTTTTAAATTTATAGCAATAATTATTGGTTTTTAAGCAACATTCATATATTTTATGCGTGCTTCTTCCGGGTTCAAATTTGGAAAACTGTTCTTTATTTAAAAGAAATATCCAAGCTAGCTGCAGAGCCACCTTGCAAAGGTCTTTGGAAGAAGAGAAGGATTTATAAAACACGTCAATATCTTTACTATTTAAAAGTTTCAAAAGATTGATCAGTTTTCGTTTTGTAGTTCTTTGCATGCTAGAATAATTTTTTAAATGATTTTTGTTAAACCTTGAATATTTTGAATTGTGCTGGGATAGATATATTTTAGAATTTAGTATCTTTTGCGTTATTAAGCAACTTCTTAGTATTTTGATGCAATATTCTCTTTTAAGTGGAGATGACTATTAAATAATAACTTATAATGGGTATGTTCTGTTGTTTCAAATTAATTTAAGTCTAATAATGAATATAAACTGTTTTGTCATTTTACGTCTATTGTAGAATATTTTTTCTTGCTAAAATATCCGTTTACATTAAATGTCTTTTTTTTTCCTTGAAAAATCGGAATGTTGCAACTATTTTAAACTCGGACATTCTTTTTTTTAAATGTGTTCCCTAATCCATGTAACTGGCGAAAGATCAATTTTATACACATGACATCTTCGTTCGCTAGAAGAATAAATAAATTTTTAACTCTGAAAGAAAGGTTTTTGTTACCGCTTTGGGAATTCTTTAAAGCATTCAAATTTAAAATCTGAAACAAATTATTTGTTTTTGTGAACTTTGTTTTGGCTGAGCGAACAGAATGATTTTTTTATATTAAAACTAAATTTTCAAACAAATATTTTAAATGTAATATTTTGCTCAATAAATTAAAAAATCAATTCTGAAAGCTTAGTCACTTTTTTTATTAACTCATGGGAATTCTGCTTATTCTGAAGAATAGAAAAGTAAAAATTTTGTGCTGAAAATAGTAAAATTTGTACTGAAGTATATTGCAGAAATTCTCTAAAATTAAAATTTTATCTATTTGATGGAATATAATGTGAATTTTCACTTCCGTTTCATTGTTTTGGGAAAAACTCTCTTAAAATTTTGAACCTTTATTCAAAAAATTGTATCACAGTATTTCGGAATTGAATCGTCTGTATTGTCTTCGTCTAGTCGTGTTACCTCAGTCATTGCCTTCTATGCAGTAATTTTACAGAAAAACCAGCCCGTTTTCAATAAATGTAAAAGTTATTCTTTGATGCCTATCCAAAGTTTGTCATTTTTATAGATTTAAAAGTGGAAACAAGAGAATGACTTCATGAACTTAAAGAATTTATTTTTTAATGAGTGTAAAATATTATGATTTCTTAAAATTAAATTTGAAAAACTGAAATGAAAGAAAATTCATAATAAAATTGATATAAGCGAAAAGTTAATACTTTAGTTCCTGTATTTTTATGCAAAATGTTCTAAAATTATTGAGGGCATTAACTTCCAATTATTTTAATACACCCGAAAATTCAGATTTATCATTTAAAGTTTTGGAGGGGGGGGGGACTTTATTTGTCAGAGACTGCTCCTCTAAAAAGAGTAAAATTGGTCTTCATAGAGACGGGTCCAATCGCTTGTCTGAATAGCGTTGCGTTTTGTGCATAATGGCACGATTATACCTCGCAATTTACGGAAAGTATGTTAGTTTAACAATATTGCTTTGAATACATAAGAGAACCACAATGCAATGCAAGATATGCGCTTTTCTTATTTCAATAACCCAAGCTTTTTTTAGTTTCAGACTATTAAGCTGAAGTTTTAAAAACGTTTTTGTATCAATTTCCATTCTGTTTTGTATTGTTACTTTTATCTCAATGGACCATTTTTTTCTCTTGACTTAGTAAGATGTTAATGTAAGCACATTTTTATGGCACAATGTAAAATGTAATTCGAGAGCATTTCTGTAAAATAAAATGCTTGCATATTTTCATGACATTCTAATGTTTGCTTTGTGAATTAACTCTAATATAGAATATTTAATTGTTCTGAATTCAATTAGTAGCGGTTGAATCACCCGTATTAATGAAATTATTTTTAGTTCGTAATTTATCATTCTTCTACTGGTGCAAAAGTTACTAGGTTAAGGAAGGTATATCAGCTCGTATGACGCTTTTGTATTCCGATCGCAGGAAAAATTTATCAGATACGTTATCTACTTTCAAATAGAATATTAATATAAAAGTAAATAATTCAACTAAATTAAGATTAAATCAAATTAAACTTGACTTTTACCATCTAAGCTGCTGCTCAACTATAAAAAAAATCGTAAAAATTGCAAAGAGTTAGTGTTAAATATGATTCATAATTGTTAAAATTCCAGATTTTTCTCATTCAAAGCAATTTTTTTGTACTTCTCTCCATACGAATACTTAATATATTCTTATAAATGGATTAAAATATTTTTCAAATTTCCTTAAATCATTTTTTAAATGTTGTGTTAACACAAATATTGACCATTGATTATCTGCGCAACGATTAACCATAATCTTTGACAGCTCTTCTGCTTACGATAATTTGTATTCGAAAGTAGAAGCGGCATCTGCATCATTATGTCCAACACTTGCTATGTGATGAATCGTGCATAAGTTGAAACCATCGTTCCAGTAAGTGGCATTCTTCCAAGTTTGGAATTGAAAATCCTGTTCCAGTTCAAGCTGACATCAAAAAGTAATACTAATCACTATTTCTACACGCCATGTCACTTATGGTTAACGGAGGAAGGTATTTTCATGTGGATTTCCTTCTGTTGTACTGAACTAACCAGGTATATGTCTATATAATTGTGGCATCTAGCTGCTCGGAAACTACCTCTGTAGGATATTTGGCGATTAGAATACTTCTTCCTTGCTAATTCAAAAACCAGAGGTTCAGATTATTCTTCATTCCAATAAGTTTCTAATTCTTAAATGGAAAATTGAGTCTAGTTATGAAATTGAAATCGTAGAGGCAGTTAACTCTGCGATAAGTGAAATTCCATAGAAATTAAAAAGCATTTTACTAATATCAATATTTAAATCTTGGTGGTAGATTTTTCAGAATAAATCTAAAATTAAGTTGCAATTTTTTATTTATATTTTTGGTTCAGAAGTAAAGTCCATTGCCAATATTTGATTAGTGAACTGGCTCATTTAATTAGTATTGATTATAATATTCTTCTAAGAACTTTAATAAAGTTCTGTCACTTCATTTCGGGATATGTCTAATTCATCTGAAATTTCCTATCCAACTTATTTACAATACTTTGTTTCCACGGAATCCAGCCTTTTTATGGCTTCAATTTATTCAAATATAATAGATTTATTCATGACATTCAGTGTGCGTGCTGCTTTTCAAATTTTTGCTTGCGAATTGTTATGGAAAATCACGGATTACATAAATTAAGTTCTTGAAAAAAAATTGTTTATTCTGCGGGTAGATTCAATTACTTTTTCAAAAGGCGACTGTATGAATTGCACCTAAAAATATATATTTGATGTTTGAATCAAAGTAATTTTTTTTTAGGATGAAAGGTAAAATGTTTTTCGAACAAAGTAAATGGTAAGCATATAAAAAACCTAAATAATGAAGTCTTAAATTTTTGCATTATAGATGGAGAAATAAAATTATTAAATATGTATTGAAAGCTATGTTAAATGCTTAAGAATATATCAATATAACAATAGATTACGTATGAATGATAATGAAACCATAGCAATTATTAATGGCAAGAAATTAAAAAAAAAACTTTTGATTTGCTTTCGGAAATGACAGTAGTATTGAAATTAACTTTTGACTAATTCTTAAGTAAATTTCTCTCTAATGCTCTAGATGAGGCAGATGAATATAAGAAAGTGTTATTGGAATTCTAATTTTCTATCGTTTTATAAGGCGTTGGTTAGTTGTTTAATACTAACGATAGGTAAAGAATTGAACTTACCCATTCCATACATGCTATTTATTAGACTTATTTAGATTGCCGCTCATAAACCTAAACACAATTCCCTTGCTTTTTGAAATAATTAGTCATGTATTGCTTTAAAATGTCTTTCAGCCATTATCTTGGTTTCAAAGAACATTACTGCTATTAAAATTAAGGTAATTCGTTCCGGTTTGAGTTAAATATAAATTATATTACCATTTATTAGTATACATGTCAGCACTCTTTACTTAGTACTATTTAATGGCCTTTTACGCAGTATTTATTTTAATTATTGAAGTCGTCTATATTCTTTACATATTATTGCTTAATGAACTATTGTAACATTATGATTCTAAAATTATTTAAACAATTCCCGACATGAAATCATTTCCCTTAACTTAACATTAAGTTTTGAATCTTTATTGATTGAAATTTAGGAAAATGCATTTGGTATAGTTTCTGATATAGGAAGTTTGAATATCCTAATTGTAATTTTTCAAGACAGAAAACCGTAATAACGTAAAGGAAATGTCCCATAATGCGCCCTCGTGTCCGCTTACATCGAAATATCAATGTCCAATTTTTTTTAATTATTCCTATTATTCACTAATTCATCATTCGTATGAAATAAGTTTTACATTATTCGATGCAAATAATACTTAATCCAATGTCTAATTTGTCTTTTGGTCGGGCTTAAATGAATTATCAAAGAAGCAAATGCATTGCAAAATGACGAGCTGCCAGTCTTTAAATTATTAGTTGCGATGTTTAGAGGAAGTTTTTTTAACTGATAAATTTGTAGACTAAGCTGTACAAAATGCAACAAGTGATTGTAAGGAATTTTAGCAGTTATGCTCTTGAACAAATTACATGTCTACTATTCTGCATCAACTCGGCGTTCCATTCACTAAATGGGAAAACGGCACTAGGATCGTAATTTCTGAGCTTTTGCTTACCATTTTCAACTAGATGTTTGGTCGATGTTGAATTAGGTCATTGGGATGTACACTCAATCATTTAGTTGAAGTGCTTAATACAAATGAGAATATTGCCTTGAGACATGTATTACGAATGCTACCATGCCATATTATGCATGGATGCGACACATGAAATTCCATTCACTTATTATATAGTTATCTGTGCGCCTGATATGTGCTACATTTCAGTACGTTGCAGTGAAGGAAGGATAGCTGTATGAGGTTTCCATCGTCTGTCAATCAAAAGAAGCGAATGTGTTTTGGCTGTAAATTGTTATTGGTTGGGCTTAAATGAATTATCAAAGAAGCAAATGTATGGCAAAATTACGAGCTGTCAGTCTTTAAATTGTTAGGTACGATGTACTTAAATTGTTAGGTACGAGAGCTGCAGATTCGTGGTGGTGGTGACTGCGTGGGTAATGTATGAGAGAGCTGCAGATTCGTGGTGGTGGTGACTGCGTGGGTAATGTATGAGAGAGCTGCAGATTCGTGGTGGTGGTGACTGCGTGGGTAATGTATGAGAGAGCTGCAGATTCGTCGTCGTGGTGGTGACTGCGTGGGTAATGTATGAGAGAGCTGCAGATGCGTCGTCGTGGTGGTGACTGCGTGGGTAATGTATGAGAGAGCTGCAGATGCGTCGTCGTGGTGGTGACTGCGTGGGTAATGTATGAGAGAGCTGCAGATTCGTCGTCGTGGTGGTGACTGCGTGGGTAATGTATGAGAGAGAGCTGCAGATTCGTCGTCGTGGTGGTGACTGCGTGGGTAATGTATGAGAGAGCTGCAGATTCGTCGTCGTGGTGGTGACTGCGTGGGTAATGTATGAGAGAGCTGCAGATTCGTCGTCGTCGTGGTGACTGCGTGGGTAATGTATGAGATAGCTGCAGATTCGTCGTCGTCGTGGTGGTGACTGCGTGGGTAATGTATGAGATAGCTGCAGATTCGTCGTCGTCGTGGTGGTGACTGCGTGGGTAATGTATGAGAGAGCTGCAGATTCGTCGTCGTCGTGGTGGTGGTGACTGCGTGAGTAATGTATGAGAGAGCTGCAGATTCGTCGTCGTCGTGGTGGTGACTGCGTGGGTAATGTATGAGAGAGCTGCAGATTCGTCGTCGTGGTGGTGGTGACTGCGTGGGTAATGTATGAGAGAGCTGCAGATTCGTCGTCGTGGTGGTGACTGCGTGGGTAATGTATGAGAGAGCTGCAGATTCGTCGTCGTGGTGGTGACTGCGTGGGTAATGTATGAGAGAGCTGCAGATTCGTCGTCGTGGTGGTGACTGCGTGGGTAATGTATGAGAGAGCTGCAGATTCGTCGTCGTGGTGGTGACTGCGTGGGTAATGTATGAGAGAGCTGCAGATGCGTCGTCGTGGTGGTGACTGCGTGGGTAATGTATGAGAGAGCTGCAGATTCGTCGTCGTGGTGGTGACTGCGTGGGTAATGTATGAGAGAGCTGCAGATTCGTCGTCGTGGTGGTGACTGCGTGGGTAATGTATGAGAGAGCTGCAGATTCGTCGTCGTGGTGGTGACTGCGTGGGTAATGTATGAGAGAGCTGCAGATGCCTGATGGCGTGGGTGAGTTTGTGGGTGCGAACATTTTCACTTTTTACGATGGCGATGTGGGAAATGTGAGAATTGTGGATTTATAGCTTTATGGATTGTGTGAGTGAAAGAGAATGGGGGAAATATAAAATAATAAGTGAGAGAACAAAGGATAGAATTTTTTGCGAAGGAATTGCTTATTTCATTCATCTAGGGCTGATTACAACGATTTTCTTCGTTGGAAATATTTTAATGCTTGGCAAGTCAGAATTCAGGAACATCGTTCGAAGCGTTGCATTGAAAAAGTAAAATGAGAGAGTATATATCGGAATTAACCAATTCTAAGGTTTAAGATGAGGTTATTAATCTTTTAAAAATATTTTCTTTTGAAGCCTCACTAATTCTGTATTTTTATCCAATAAAATTGCGTTCATGTAACCACGTTCCCACCGTGCATTCGAATTTCAAACCAGAATGAAGTTTAACTATTCATTTTGTAATAGAATTCCTCACGATTGGAATTGTCTAATCAAATGCCATTTTATGTTGATGGCAGAATATTCTTAAATTTTTTCATGATAAGGCAAGACGGGACATGCATTTTAATGACTCGGAGTTTATGATGGAAAGAATAAATTCAAGAACATTTTTAGGTTAAAAAAAATTTTCCTTGATTGGCAAGAACCCTTTTGTTTACGATTTTTTCTCCGTGAAGGAACCTGAATGAGAAAAAGGCTAGTTCATAAAAAAAATACATGACATGTATAAGCTTTCTTTAAAAAAAATATTCCTAACTTAGCATTACATTCACCACTCCTACTGAAGATGGAAATAGAAAAATTAGCAGTCTCTTAACATTTTAATTTTCAAAATCCCCTCTGAACCCCAGTGTTAATGTTCACTTTTAATTACTTTTTGAATTCTAACTCGCTACTCTTGTCGTCCAATACTGCTACAGTTATGTGTTTACGATGCATATTTTATCAAATTTAATTTCTCCAAATATTTAATCTTTTCGTGATTTTTAATCATTATTTGTTTCATTTGAATTTCATGGATTCCTCTAACCTGTAATATAAAAGTTAGCCTTGCTTCGTTGTTTTGGCTTTTCATATGTTAGCCATTCCCCTAGTTGAAGGAACATTTTGTTTGATATTCCCTGAAGACTAGTTCGATTCAGTTTCGCAAATCCATCAGCCATAATAAAAAATGAATATTTGAGGGGCAAAACATACAAGTCGTTTTTGATATAGTAACTATGTCAAAAAAATTAGTGATTTAGTACATTTAGCAAATATTTAAATTGCTACTCGTACCGAATTTATAAACAATATTTTTAATTCTATATAACCCGTTTTCGAATTGTAATACATCAAATCTTAGAAGTTTTAACGATGAAATATTGAATGCGAATTTAAATTTTTTAATGAATGAATGGATAAAGTTGACAAAAGGAGCTAGAGAATTTTTGCAAATGTAATTGAATTAGATTAAACAATTAGGGCCGATTTAAAAAAAATACTGGATTTTTGTTTGTCTTTAGTTCTAAGCGATAACAATGAAATAAAATCTTAAGGATCTGGTATACATGTAAAACGTGAAATACTGATCTTAAAGGCCGAATTTAAAATCAAATGTATTTGTAATAAGCAAGATGTAGTCATTGGGAAATAAAATTTCTGCACAGATAGCCAAGTCGTCTATTACAAAAAAGACCAGCGAGTTCCATTAAGACAAAGAATAAAATTAGTGTAAAAACTGGAATTCAAAAACACTCAAACAATCCAGTCCAGTTCAAAACCAAACAATTTAGTTCAATTAAATTCTAACAGAAATTGGTCTGTAAAGATTACTTGAAAAGAAATCATGCATCAAATATCCAATTTTAACAGCAGGGAATTTCACTTATTGTAGAAGCACGTATTGATTTGGGAAGTTTTCATCTTATAACTGTATTCTGCGTGAAGATGTTTCAATTCATTTGAAATCTTTCAAAATTCAGTGTAAATCTGCTCTTCTGGTATGATGATTGAGAATAACAGAAATATTCGTAATTTCTTGATATTCCATACTAGTGACTCTTTGGCAACGATAACTGTCAGAATTATATAGGAAATACTTGGTATGTCCCTTGCTACAGAAGAACATCATTGGTTTGTCTGTTCATTAATAGTAGCTGGGAAGAGAATAAATGTAAACTCTGGTGGTGAAAATAGCAGGAACTTGAAGTTGCTTAAATTTAAACTGCTTTCATTGCACCAGAACATTTCTGTCGAATCATGTGAATACATTATTAAATGTATTTGATGCTATTAATAGGAACAATGGTACCCTCCCCCAACCCTCGTCTATGGAATGACTTTTTTTCAGTTTTTGTCACAAATTCTATCAACTAGCAATTTGGATGACCAAGAAACTACATCAGAATGATAGATAATGGTAAGTTAAAAGAATCTTGTTAATTATCATGCCAAAATATAGAATACAATCATTCAATGTGATTATTAAATAATTGTAACCTTACTAATGTGGACACTTAAGTATATATAGGTTAGAACACTAACAACCTTTTGCCGACTAAAGGCTTGCGACTCGCCAGCAGAAGTGAGATTGCTTCCTTGGTTCTCTCTCGTGTAATGAGCTGACATGAACTACGCTGGATGCTGTGAAAAGTTCGCTAAAGATGGCATCAAAATATTAAATCTAAGTATCCATTTAGTTCCTTGATTATAATACTAAAATTGCGAAAACATGACATCCTGTAATCATTTTATTTATTCTTCTAGTCGAATGAGTTGCAAGTTATAAGGAGAGAAAACATTATTACTTAGAAACATCTATCGAAACATATGCAGCATTTCCATCTCTTTCTCAACATAAGAATCGGCTGAATCGAAAAACGGGCCATTCTGAGATCAATTTCTGTAAAGGGCCGAATAAATCAGACGCCACAGAATGGAACCAGCATGCGAGAGCCTTCTGCGTTAGGCCGTCATCACCAGGGAAATGTTGCCCAGCAAGTAAGGAACTACTTGCTGCTAAAACAGGACAAGAAATGTTCCCATATTGTTATAATTATATAAATGTTATATTATATAAATGTTCCCATAAATATTGTTAGCCTTTCGCTTCCCGGAAATTTATTTTCCTGGAGAATGAAATATTTTATTGCTTCTGAAACGGTTTTCCAGCCTTTATTACTCCTAATGAGATGCATATTTAGCTCATTAAGATCACAAAGCAATGTTTTTAACGTCAAAATATTTCAATACGAAAACTTCAGTTGCTCTTACAGAAGGAGGATTGAATGTCTTTAAAATAAAATTTCATTTTGTCACTCTATAGTGCTCTCCGTTTGGAGGACGTTTAACGGCGCTTGACGGAGAAATGGTATTGTAATCTTAAATATAATCAATGATTGTTAAAAGGAGGATTAATAAATTGATGGCAACATTTGTCTTTAAAATAATACTCTTGCATAACCTTCGTAAGATTAGGGAACTAACACTTTAGTAAGATCAATAACATGTTAAAACAGTTTTTCAAATGCATTTAAAATACTGCGAGTAGTTTGATTACCAATAGAGAATTAAATTGCTGTTAACTTAAATTGTAATTGGATTGAATGCATGAATATCTTATTAAATAATTATATAATAAAATTTCTATTTTTATTGGCCATGTGTAAGTGTCCCGTTTGTAGAGTGACTACTTCAGTGTCTCACAGATTCTCTACCAGCAATCTGGATGATGGGGAACATTTTTTAATAATGGTATTAGTAAGTAGCAAGAATTGATAATTGTCATACCAAAATGAATACAGTATTTGATTATTAAATTGTAACTTTGCTTAATGCACATTTTGTTATATTTTGATAGGTATGTACAAATTGGAAAACCTACTGTTTATATGAATGCTCTTTTTCTGAGTGAAGACATCCTATCCACACTTGAAATAAGACGGCTTTCATGATTCCACATATGTCCTGAATTGAACCCATTGATGCGGAATGTGGCGAAACTCCTACAAATGACGACACAGTTTGGCAATAAAAGTACACAATCGGTTCCTGAATTATTTCAAATATAATGAATAAATTTTAAAATTATTTAATATTTGAAATAGCCCAACAGCCATGGCATTTTTAAGTATCTTTTTAAGAAAGCAAGTTTCCCTTAAACTATACGCATGCAATCCGTAATTACCTGTAAACATCTATTGAAACAGAAGCAATATTTCCAGCTATTTCTCAACACAAGAATAAGGCTTGGAAAGTTTCCTCATCGATTCCGAAGCGGTATCGGTTAGTCACATTTTAATAATTGTCATGCCAAATTGAGTATAGGATATTATTCATTTTATTTACTAACTTAATACATTCGTAATGTAGATTAATAATCTAACTAATTTGCTATTTTTATATTAAGTATTGTATAGATTGGAATAAGTTTTGATCTGTAGCCATGATCTTTTGCTGAATAAAGGCCTCCCACCCTCCACCAGAAGCGAGACTGCTTTCTCTTATCCACCCATGTTCTGAACTGGCATCTACTGAGCTGGATGTTATGAAATACTCCTGCAGATATCAAAATATTAATAATCCAATTATAGTCGGTTCCTTTATTATAATACTAAAATTGTAGAAATGATTCTCTAATCGCTTTTGTCTTATAGAAAGCAAATTTCCTCTTATCTGTAAGGGGAAGAACATTATTTGTAAACCTTTATCAAAACAGAAGCAGCATATCCAGCAATTTCTCAATGTTATAATCGGTGGAACTGCAGCACATGCCATTCGGAGGTCAAATTCTGTACAAGTAAGGGTTAAATAAATCAATCGCCTACGAAACAGCCAGCATATGAAAGCCTTTTTCAAGTCGTCGTTCTCAAAATGAAACTTTTGTCCTGCCAAGAACTTTCTACTCTATTGAAATAAGACATGTTTCCAGGTAATTTTGATTCTTTTACTTTCGGCAAACTTATTTTCTGACTGAACGAATGAAATATTTTATAGTTTGTTTTTTAAAGCTTTTTTAAATCCTATATTAGTTCTAATGAGATGTACATCTAGTTCATTAAGATCGCAAAACAATTTTTTTTCAACCGTGTAACTATGACAATCCACAAAATTCCACTTACTCTCTTACAGAATGAAAATAGAATGTTTTCAAACCAAATTGTCACTATATGATAGTCTCGGTTTGAAGAGCATTAAACGACAGCCGACGACGGATGGCGGTGAGTATTTTAATTTAATATTGATAATAACAAAATATTAAATGGAGGATTATTGACTTAATTTCAACTTTTGTAATTAAAATAAATACTTGGACAGTCCAAGAAACATTTAGAAGCCAAAACTTCAGCAAGACATGTTAGATAAATTGTTTTAAAAATATATTTAAACACCAGTAAGAGTAGTTTAATTACCAGCAGATAAGTGATTTTTTAAAAATTTAACTATGGAGTTGAATGTATATTTGTCTGATGAAGCAATGTGCAATTTAATTTCAATTCTTAATTTAGAATTATTTGCTCAAGTTTAAAAAGCAAAATTTAATTTTGCGATTTGCATTTTATCATTCTTGATAGATCTATTCATATTTGTGCTAATTGAAATATTAAATTTTTTCAGATACCTGCCAACATGTAGAAGTGAGTATAACTACATGAATATCATCTTGCACCTTTTAGCAAGCGTATTCTGGAATTCGAAGCTTCTAAAGTAAATTGGACAAATTTCTAAAATCCAGTTAATAGTTTGTAAAACCTGGTAGTTGAGTATCAAGTTCAAAATGTAATTAAAGACGATTTAATATATGGTCGCCCTAATTTGGTATGGTCTCTAACTTTCTTGACTCGATTTTGCTCAAATTTTGAATTCGACTTATTAAAAGGATGCAAGTGTGATACATTTGAGTACAACATGAATAAAATTCACGAATCTTGATTCAACAGGAGTGGGTATTAAATCAATAGTTGGAGAAATATAGTTATGGAGCAAAAGCAAGTCTTTTGACAAGAACTGCAATTTTATTTACTTACCTACATTTGAAACCAGATTCGTTCTCAGTAAACAAAATGGACATGGGATATTTTTTGCTTTCACGAACTTCTTTAAATGGGTCAAAAAAAATCAGCAATTTTAACTATGACGATGAATAAGATTAAATTTAAAAATTATTATGTATAGGATAACTAAAATTTTTAATTCGCCTGTAATTATTTGAAAATTTGCCTGTAATTTTTTTAAATAATTTCATTGAACAGATGTTTAAGTTCTAGTATATTTCTCTTTTCTTATTATGCAGGCATTCTTACTCATTTGGAAATTCTTCACTTCTGACAATTCTATTCTCTATAGGGAAGTTTTAAAACCTTTTAAAATGCATTCGTATCTCAACATCTGGTACGTTGATTGAGAACGGGAGAAATACTCGCATTTTCACTGTTTAGTCTCGCAAATCGTCTCACTCTTTAGAAACCCAAACTGTATAGACTATATATGATTTAGTGCGGTAGATGAAAAACCACGATTGTTTTTTAAGTTGTCTTCTACTAATGGACAAAGACGACGAGGACAGTTTTTGAGGAATACTTGGGCTCTCTACCTTGAACATGCTCCTCTAAAATTACTTTTAAACGCCAAAACAATGAGTTTAACCAAGTTGTGTAATGTCCATAGGAACGTGGAGTTATCTTCCCTTTACACGGTTTTACTAACAGCAGAAAGCTTCTGTTGGATTCACTTCTTTTAAATCAAGTGAAATTCAACGTTCATATTCAATAAAGCAAATTCACCTCCATTTGAGAGTAAAGTAGCAACATTGTAGACGATACATTGTAATGATATTTACATAAAAGTAAATCGCCATTTTCCCTCTGTAGAGTGACTAATTGGCTCTGATAAAGCAATTGTAATTTTGTTGACCAGGACGTATTTTCTGACAATGGTACTGAAATAAATAACGGCTAGTTCGAGAATTTCAGTGATTGTTATACTGAAAGGAATGCAGAGTATAATCATTTGTCATCATTCATGCGTAATTTAAACTTAAATGTTGTTTTTATTGGATATTCATAGGTTGAACAACTTGTGATCTATACAAGTGGATCTTACTGAATGAAGACTTTCCGTCCACGACAAGGGCAATTGTTTTCTTGGTTCTGCGTACCTCGGTAATTTACACTAAGGATGCTGAATGTGCGGAATTATTTGTCAATGACATCAAAAGATCAGGAATTCAAGGGCATGGTAAGTTTTTGAATTGTAAATTTTCTAAAACAACATGGTTATTTGGATACAAATTTATTTTGTTCGTTCAAAACAGAAAATTTCCCGAAGGTCTAATAAAGTAATGAAGCCAAAAAATACTTTATTAAAATGGATGCAGCATTTTACGTTACAATTAGACACAAGGTCAATCGGAATTGAAATTCTTGTCATACTCGGAGATCGACTTCTTTATATAGATATCGACTCCTTGAGAATGGAGCAATCTATAAAACTTACTGTCTGTAGAAATCACATATTACTCTTTGTAATTCAAAATGTGTAATTTCTCATATTTCGTTAGCGTCATAACTAGTAATCGCGCATTCCATTAAAATTATTTTGTTACTATAATTTCTCAGAGTCGTAAATTTATAATCAATAAAAGTTAAAATATAACAATCCATAACTAAAATCGTATTTTTTTTACTGCAAAGCTTCATTTTTTTTTATTATAAAGTCCGTTTGGAGAACATTTTTGTTTTAAATTCTAAATACTGTTAATAGAGAAACTTGTCAAACATTGTGAGCGAAGGGTTAATAGATTGCACCACTCAAGATCCAGTGGGAAAAATGGTTTCATAATTTTATGATCTTTAAAAATTCTTGAGCAACTTGTTTTCCTGAAGCTAAAGCTCTTTTCTCTATTTCATATCATTGATAGATGTATTCTATTTTAATTTTTTTTCTCCTTTTAGGTGTTTTTTAAAATGTTTAGACCGAAGTGATTGTAACAAAACTGGACGATTCTGAAGTTTCATCAAGCGTAACCTTGGAACCCGAAGTCTTTACAAATTATGGACAAAGATTCAAAAGGTTCTATGATATCGTAAACTTGTGATTTATACCAAGTTTAAAATGTATCGATTAAAATGATAAAAATTGGATTATCAAAATCTGCACATTAGAAATGATATTTAATATAATCAACATTTTTGGCTGCTAATATATTTTTGAAATGATTGCTTCCATTGTAACTCCAAATGATGGATAACATTATTTAGAACTCTTCTGAAAAATGCAGAAATTCGTTTACAAATGTTTGATGTTCAATGAAGTATCTTTCGTGCATCGCAGTTATGCATTCAAAATAAACGTTTGGCTCATCAATTAATTTTTTATCGAGAAATTGTTCAGAATTTTTTATTCGGGTATCAATTCTGCCTGTAAACTCTGAAACAACTCTGAAATAGTAACGTATTGATACATATTTTGAAGTTCCTTCAGATACGAAGCAATCCGTTTTCTATTCTGCTTTTCAAGACCTTGTATCTGAAAATCTAATTAGGAAACGAAATATACTATGGGATAGATAAAACCTCTTTTAAAATCCGCATTATTTGAAATTCGATAAGTTCATAATTGTAGCTTGAACAGAGCTGTTTCAATAATAAAAATAGGCATTGTATCTATATTTAAAGCTAAAGAAAATATTGATACCCTTAGTTTTCATTTTGCACTGAATGACTGTGCGTGGCAAAGCAGCTTAATATGCTACATAGTTAGTCTCATCTTAAGATGTGGAATCATTTTGATACTCGCCCTTTACAAGTTTGTGAAATGCTACACTAGAAATATTCACTTTTTAAACAAATCGACTTTGCATTTTATTTTATAAGGATCCCGAATATATTCTTAAATATGTGAAAAACTTGTGTTGTCTTGTTAGTTGAAATCAAATAGTATAAATTTTCTGTAGGCTTTAGTAGTAAAGCAAATATGACGTATTAATTATTTAGACGTAAATAATACGTATAATGTATATGAAGTAGTAAATAGCTAATATGTATAACTAGACACATGGCTAGAAAACACATTACATTTATACTGTATGTGGAAGACAAGGAAAACTGATCGATGCATTGTTAACAGCGAATGTTTAAAATATTTGCAAGTATTTGCAACCATTATTTCTGAATCCTAAAATTTTTGTGTGTATTTAACTGAAACAATTTTATCTAAGTGAAAAAGATATATTTTAAATATTTCTTTTAAGAATTGCTCGAATCGCAATTTTAAAATTGATTTTCCATGTATTCCTTTTTCACTGACTTTCACGGCTATAGATCCCATATCTTAAAATGCCTGCCCGTGATTACTCTTGGATGGAAATTAAGAAATGATAGGTGCTGAATTTTATTTCGGTATAACTTTAAAAAGACTTTATCATAATCACCCTAAATATATTCAATAAATATAATTCTATTCGTTTCATCTATTTACAAAAACTTCAAATGAATTTTTTAATCTCTTTAAAATTGTGGAGGCAATTATATTAGATGTAAATTCAAAATTTTTAACTGTAAGCATTTCACATGAATTTCGGTTTATAATTTTTCGTAAATGTATAGATTCGTGGAGAAGGGATATTTTGATTGGTTCGGCCGGCCAACCAATGAAAATAACCTGCTCTTAAAAAGCGTTTGATCATCGTGACTGATCACCACGGTGATCATTGTGTCTTAAGAGAAAATGACGTGCTCTCATAACAAAATGAATTAAAATTATTGTTCGGTTAGACATCTGGTAATAAGATAATGTCTTTTTTTAAGGAAAATGATAACTGGATGTGGCGAATAATAAAGAATGTAGTCGGATTTTTCTTTTCAGTAATGAGATAAAATTTAGGGATTTTTAAAGACAAAGAATATTTTTCAGAAATATTAAATTTGCAAAAACTATCGTTAAGAATAAATGTTCACTTGTTTTCAATGGATAAAAATATTCAAAATTATATTTTTGAATGTGCAATTAAAAATTTGTTATACCAATACAGAGTTATTTCTGTAAATATGTAACGTGATTCTAATTAAATCTTAAAAAATCCATGGATGCCTTCATTCGTAGAAATTCAAACTTGTTTCATTTTACACTGAATATTTTTAGAGTGTATTAAATGCTATGACCTTGAATATATTAAGTTTCCAAACTGAAGTATATAAATTTTATGTAATTTAATGCTTTACTTTAAGCCTTTTTGAATTCTTATTTGGTTTAAAATGTCCAATGAATTATTTTAAATGTATTCATATTCCATTTTTATTGCTTAATCTTCTCTTTGTACAATGAACTTGAAAAGGTGTTTTTAAATTCATTCTGTATTTTATTGCCAAAAGTATTCTCAGTTATTTTTCTCCTTTTTATTTTTAAATGTTTGAATAATTTCAAATTTAATTGCTTATTAAATCATTTGTACACTATTTTCACTCGCTGTATGTATAGAGCGATAAGTAGGTATGTTTTAACTCATTTTGGAAGGACTGGATTGATTAAAGTTAAAATGAATTAGTAGAATTCTAGTGCTATAATTCTATCCCAAGAATCATTTTAAGTATAAATTACAAGTATTTCCTTATTATAATGATATATTTATTTATTTTAAAACTAAGTCTCCTCTAGATATAAATGGGAAATGAACTTCAAGATTTTCTATAACCCTCTGAATTTCCTATCAATATAAAATATTATCAATTATTCGCAATTAAAACTAAACAGATTAACAAACTGTCTTCATCTTCCTTCGGTATTCAGCAATTGAAAGTGAATAAATTTTTGCGAAACGTTAACAAAAAAAAAATCGTTTTAATAACTGAATGTATTTGCTATAAATTGTATTTTATTTTGAAGCATTGCACATTTTTCCCCAGATTGTTCACTATTTCCTTATTGTGAAAATATGTACATACCTCCACTTTTTCGATTGAAACTCGTGTCCTCTTGTTACTCTTTTAGATGTTTTTCTTCAATTTATATACTGTGGACAGATCGAATTTTCATTAATAAAAATTCAGTTATCTCCTGTCTCTTATGAATTAGGTAAATTTTCGTTTCATAAAGATTTTAGTGGAAACTCTGTGTATCGTGAATATATGCTAGCAGAAATTTCTTTTTAAGCAATGGAATAAACTGCACTTGCATATCAACGGTTCCCACTCTTCAATTTCTACTGTATCTTTTGATAAATATATTTGAATGCATTCTTTCATTTATTTCATCTGCACATTATCTCTTTACACAAATAAATCTTTATTAATAATGGCTAAATTTATTTCTTTAAAGGACTCAAATAAGCTTGACGTTTATAGGATTTACTTCCGACTTTCCATTTTTCTATTAATTTCGCATTCTAACATACGAAAACAAGATTAATTTCGTATCCAATTTTAAAGAAGGCTAAGTGTCCTCTTTTGGTAATTGTTAATTGTAATTTAACATTTTCATACAGTCCTTGCACTTTAAACATGTAGTTCTTGTATACCGCATGTATTTCAAAGAATTTTTTAAAATTACGGTAGAAAAATGTGCAGTACTGTACAACTTAATTTGCATAAACATTTTCGCACATGTAATTTAATTAGTATAACTTCACTTACATGAATGGCACAGCAATTTAGTAAAATGTGGGTCATCTTCTAGATTTAATGATGTCCTATATACAATTCGGTATGAATTCCATTAATTTAGAACATAATTTTTAATATTCTCAATTATTTTTCTCTTTCTTGGTAATGAATTTTTTTAATAAGCCTACCCCTTTTAAAGTAAAACTACTTCTAAAAATTCAAGCTTTCTCTTCAGGCTAAAAGAAAAAAATTAATAATAAAATTAAATCCGATTTTTAATTTATAAAAATGTAAATGCATTTATGCAAAATTCCACCTTTTTAGTAACATGTAGTAAATCTAATCAATAAAATTGTAGTGAATGCCTATCATAAATCGTAGATATCTATCATGAATCATATAAATCATATCGGATATCTGTAAACTACAAGCAAGCTCCGTCGAGGCTGTGTGTGACGCAATTGTCGCTCATCATCCGGGTACGCTTCTAAACAAGCTATTCCCTCTCCTTCTCTTCGGAACTCTCTCGCGCATTGCCTCGGTGAAGTTCGTAGTAAAAATAAAATGTTTAGTTTCTTTAAATAAAATGTAAATAAAATTATTTTTCTAAAACGTCCCAATAATTGGTGTTGCAACAAATACACGCAATCCTAATTACGACAAAATAAAAGCGTATTATCAATAAATATTTCTCTAATTAGAAATTTTTTAAATTTGTGAAATGTTATAAACTGAATTTATACATTTGATATATAATTTAAATTATGAACCTCATTTAAAACTTAAAAATGCTTCGATAGAACATTGACTGCAAATTTCATTCTCACTATTTAATTGATACACAATCTTCTGTCGAGGATGGAAATCTGATATAAATTAAAAGAATTGTTTTCATTAATACTTGTGTATGATCAAGAGCGAAAATATTCATATTTGCAGTTAATCAACAATTTTATCATTAACAATTTTACAAGAAAATGTTTAGAAATTTAATAATAAATGCAAACAGTCTTCGGTACTCAAGATTATTAATTAAACATTAAAATCAAGCTAATAATTTTTTCCTAAAAATGAGTATATAAAACATTTTGTTTTATGAATGCCTTGTATTAGTCATTTATATAAAAGCGGTCGAGTTCCAAATGCCATTTTCAAGTTTCGGAAACTAGTAGCACAGTTGGTTCATTGTTGGGAAACTATATACACGTCACTTTGTCATTTCGAGATAGCTTGGTTTAATGAACCCTCAGATAATACACGCGATGAATAATTGGATAATTTAAACAACACGTTTCTGTCTAAAATAGCATAAAACTTTGGTCTGAAATGGAACTGCAATTTGACCATCTAATTAATCATTCTTGACTGTCACACTAAACTGAAGGAAGGAATACAATTTAAATAAAGATTCTGACAAAAAATTGTAATAGCGAAGAAAAATAAATTTAATAAAATTTTAACCCCTTAATTGTTTTATGTTCTTTACTGTACAATTAAATGGCATTTTCGATTTGGAATTAAGCTGTTGTACTCATTCAACTTGGAAACCATATAATATTTTATATCTATGAGGATTATTCTCTATATCGAGTCCTTGTACTCTTGAATGATTTCCTTGTAGTCTATATATTTACGAAGCGATAATTAATTGCTCGTATGACGTACGTGTGAACGGTTTTAAAAGCATTTTGGTATATTTATAAAGGCGATATGTTATCGGTTTGTAATCATGCGAATAAGATAAATTGCAAAAAGCCATTAGAAGCAATTTCACGTATAAATTTTTCATTGGTATTTTAAAATATATTAGCTATAATTTTAGATGTATATTAAATTCCGACCATATCTATCAATAAATGTTGTTGATCTGTATAATACCCGTCTTACTTGTGACTTAAATAAAATTTGGTATGTGATGTTTATGAAAAAATTGTACATCTATATTAAGTTTGGGATCAAATAGTTAAAAAGCAAAGTGTCCAAATTATATATTCAGATTATTTTATATTAAATTATATCATTTATGATATCACATTAATTCAAATTATTTATAATTACTATTATTTTATCACATTTTAATAAATTTAACAGAAAAAAATTGGTGCTTTATTATTAAAGTAAAAGATAAAGCTGCATACTGCGTGATTTGAAAGTAAAGGAAGAGTGCACTCACACTTGCGGATTGCCGTGACCTTCGAGGATTTGCTTGTATCCCTTTTAATCATTATCTTTTCATATCCTCATTATACTCCCAGAAGATGCAGAAAAGGACAAAAGGAGAATGGA
Organism: Argiope bruennichi; assembly: GCF_947563725.1. Lineage (NCBI taxonomy): Eukaryota > Metazoa > Arthropoda > Arachnida > Araneae > Araneidae > Argiope > Argiope bruennichi. The sequence continues at coordinate 134,928,043 of NC_079163.1, forward strand.
GAAAGAAAGTATCATACTGTCTGGTATATGAGAAAGTCGAGGAGAAAACACATCCGCGGTTTTTTCTCTCCGTCTGAAAATGGAAAAACAACATAAAATAATTATTTCTAATAGTATCAAATATTCATGGTCTGTGTATTTTTACTACTCCTACGATAAATCACCAAAAAAATGCAAACCATCTTGGCATCTTATATAAAATAGATCTTGGCGAAATTTGGAAATCGTTAAATAAACTCATTATCTTGGCCAAAATAACTCATTATAGACCGCTTATTTTTGTACATAATGTAAAAATTGCCAAATCCAAAAATACAGCCTATCTTGGTATTTTATGTTTAATTGGTATAATCTGAAAATCACCAAAGAAACCAGATTGTTCTAAGCGTACACAAGTAATACTTTCATTATATCTCCTGGCTATTTTTTATATTTAATAGTCGACTTAAAAAATAATGTTAAAAAAATAAAGCAAATGGTGGTTTAGTACAAAGTAAATAGATGTATTCCGATTTTTCGGTAAAATTTTAAATCCACATCATAATTTTTAAAATTGAAAAGTTCGAATCCTTGTTAAAGATGCTCAAACTATAATTTTTTTACAAAATTTCATTTACATAAATTTAAATAGAAGGTTGTTTTGTTATTCTTAAGAGACAATGAAGATAAATTTCAAATATTTTGACACAATTAGGAAATCGCTTGACACTATTAGAATCTTTGCGTCATCCAATAAATTGTTGAATCCTTTCCATCAACCCTCATTAAAGTCCTGAAGCACATGCGATTGCATCCATTATACATGAGCCCTTACTCCATAATATGTCGCCTGTGTCTTAATCCTGGCAGCTTTTGCTCTCACAACACAATAAACTAAGCTTCTCAAACGACATGATTCAATGAATATGGAAGCAAATTTTTGCAAGACTCACTTATAAGAAAGATTTTCAAAGTTTTTTTTCTAAGCAATTTCTTGAAAACCATCAAACTATATCAGAAATTGGCTAAAAAAACCACATTAATTTGCACTTTCTCATACCTGATACCTGCGGAAATAATTTGTCGAAAATTACAAAATACGACGATTAAAGCTCCATCGTTCCATATGCTAATTCATTAATCTAGTTTCTAAACATAGAATGGACAGGCACGAATAGGGGTATTGTCTTCGGAATGTGAAATTACATATTAAAACTATGCTTTTCAGTATATTTCTATAAGTGTTAACTATAATTCAATTAATGGAATGAACAATTAATAATGAAAATGAACAGTTATATCATATATAAAAATGATTAGTATTCTAATTAAAAAAATTTGCATGTTGTTAATTCTTTCAATATATGATTTAAAGTTATCTTGAAAAGACAACCTATATCTGTTTGGCTCATTTCCTGTAATATATTAATTTAATATTAATTTACTAATCTATTTTCCGAATTAGCAATTGAAAAAAAGATATGAGGCGGATAATTGACTTCAAGATGAGGAAGGGTATATTAAAACTATATCTTTGAGTATACAAGATATTTTTTAATAATAATTCAAACATCGAGGGAATGGCCAATTATTTTATATATAAAAATAATTACTATTTTATATTTTAAATTTTAAATGGTTAATTTTAAATCATTCATTTCAAAAAATCATTTTGGAAAAAATAAGTGTTGAATAGAACCCTGATCAGCCTTTACATAATTATTAGTCACAATGATAAATCATTAGTAATTGCAATGTGAAATTTCACATTTTTCTCTTATTTCCGCTGAAAATACTACTTCTTTAATTTATCATGTAGACGAAAATATTAATGATTGATTTAAATTGAATTTCAACATATTAGTTAATTAAACTTTAACTCTATGCATGGACATAACTATTAGTAAAAAGAAAGTATTAAGATAAAATAACTATTAAGAAAAAATTGATGATAAGAATCCATAATATTTATTACTGGTCACTTCTGTTGACCATATGGTACAGCGGGAATATTGATTAGATTAAAGCTAAACCGTTTAAATATAACCGTCCCTGATTCCATCAAATTGTCAGGCATTAAAGCAGTTCATTTTAATTTCATTCATATGGAGTCTTTCAATGGACCTTTCCAAAGGAGTCTAGTTTTGTGATGCCATAACAATGTTAAAAACGTAAATGTGATGTTCATCCATTCAATTAGTTATGGGGTATTGTAACCACTTTTATATTCGTCTTGTAAACTACAAAGATCTAAATAGAATTCTTATTCTTTCAAAAGTTAAACAAAATCAAGTGATTAAATAAATATCTGACGAAATAATAGAAACGTTTTCAATTTAAGAACAACAATTTAATCTATTGTCGAAAATTAGAAATAAAATATTTTTAAGTTATTGCCTCGTAAAAAGGGTTGTGACGTGTGTGTAGTTAAGTCGTACTCTTTGCCCTAGATGGCGCTACTAAAAAACAAGACGCACCCTTGGCTTAAAATTACTGACTTCTAAAGTCAGTAATTTTCTAAAGTTATTGCAGAAAAACAACAAAAATTCCTTAAATTTTTAATTAATTAAAATGCTAATTACAATTTTAAAAAATCAATTTGCAGTGCATATTTTCATTGTCCACGGTATGCGTATGCGTCAGATTTCGTAGCTTTATGTAAGATGGCCTGACCTGTAGAGCGCCAATGAATTTATCTTTATTATTAGTTGCTATATTCATTTTTATAACCCACGAAATATATGTCTGATGCACTCCTGGACAAAACTCGTTTATAAGAGCTAAAATTTTACTTTATTATTCTATTGTCTATGCATGAATTAGCAATTTGTGCAAAAACATAATATAGAACAAAATATGTTTAAGATACGACAGGAGGAAGTAGCTTATAATTGTCTTATTTTAAATACATGTAAATACTAGTCTTGCACTCGTTTCTTCACTTACTTTTATCTATTCTATATGCATATTTAGAAAAAACAAAACACAAATGCTTTTACATCATACAAATTTTATGTTCAATTCTTTGAAAAGAGATTCAACTGCAAGTCAGTATTAATCTGAAAATTTCAGATAACAAATAATTTTAGTCTTAAATTTGGAGCGTATATAAATATATAAAGAATGCTTGGAGCCAATAATATATAATTAGCCATTGGAGAAATATTGAGTATCTGAGTTCAATTGCCAATTTTAAGAAATTTTATTTTATTTTAAGGTATTTTTAATGTCAAGAAAAACACATCTGAAAATCTCTTTAATCTTAGGCAAAAGAGGCATGATTTAATACAAAATGTTATAAAACGTATAGAAATCTAAGCATAAACTGAAATTAAAAAAAACAATTCCAGCAATTTAAATTCAAGTAAAATACAAGCAATGATTTTTCAAGTTGTAAAATACAAGGCGCATATATTTGACTGACAACGTGCATGTAAATAAATATACATAGTAATAAAAAAATTTTCTTTGAGTTTATTTATTTTTTGAGAAACATTTTAGATTGTTATAGTTTTATATCTATAACAATCCTTCCTATTCCTTAAATTCTAAACTTATTGCCGAGTCGTAATGAGGTTCTTAGACCCTTCTGACGCTCTCGATGTACGAGACTTGGTGGCTAGATCGGCAGGATGTGCCATTGTATTTTTCTGGTCTTCTGTTCGAATCTCGAGAGCGACAAATAATTTTGTAATTTTTCTTTTTTTTAATAAATTTTATTTATATTTCTCAATTATTCATGCAATTATGATGAATTATTCCAAATCATATATTTGAAAATTCTATTTATATTTCAAAATATTTCTATATTTAATCAGAATTTCTAGAGTCAAGTTCGCGCACATGCGCAGAATCTACTCGTATTCTTAGCATTGTGCTTTTAAAACCAGATTTACACTGTACTTAAAACTTATTGCCGAGTCGTAATGAGGTTCTTAGACCCTTCAGACACTCTCGAGGTCAGAGACTTGGTGGCTAGATCGGCAGGATGTGCCATTGCGATTTTCTGGTCTTCTGTTCGAATCTCGAGAGCTACAAATAATTTTGTAATTTTTCTTTTTTTTAATACATTTTATCTATATTTCTCAATTATTCATTTTGTTATGATGAATTATTCCAAATCATATATTTCAAAACTCTATTTTAATTTCAAAATATTTCTATATTTCATCGGAATTTCTAGAGTCAAGTTCACGCACATGCGCAGAATCTACTCGTATTCTTAGCATTGTGCTTTTAAAACCAGATTTAGTCTGTACTTAAAACTTATTGCCGAGTCGTAATGAGGATCCTAGAACCTTAAGACGCTCTCGAGGTACGAGACTTGGTGGCAAGATCGGCAGGATGTGCAATTCTATTTTTCTGGTCTTCTGTTCGAATCTCGAGAGCGACAAATAATTTTGTAATTTTTCTTTTTTTTTAATAAATTTTATCTATATTTCTCAATTATTCATGCAGTTATGATGAATTATTCCAAATCATATATTTCAAAACTCTATTTTAATTTTAAAATATTTCTATATTTAATCGGAATTTTAAGAGTCAAGTTCACGCACATGCGCAGAATCTACTCGTATTCTTAGCACTGTGCTTTTAAAACCAGATTTAGTCTGTACTTAAAACTTATTGCCGAGTCGTAATGAGGATCCTAGAACCTTAAGACGCTCTCGAGGTACGAGACTTGGTGGCAAGATCGGCAGGATGTGCAATTCTATTTTTCTGGTCTTCTGTTCGAATCTCGAGAGCGACAAATAATTTTGTAATTTTTCTTTTTTTTTAATAAATTTTATCTATATTTCTCAATTATTCATGCAGTTATGATGAATTATTCCAAATCATATATTTCAAAACTCTATTTTAATTTTAAAATATTTCTATATTTAATCGGAATTTTAAGAGTCAAGTTCACGCACATGCGCAGAATCTACTCGTATTCTTAGCACTGTGCTTTTAAAACCAGATTTACACTGTAATTAAAACTTTTTGCAGAGTCATAATGACATTTTTAGACCCTTCAGACGCTCCCGAGGTACGAGACTTGGTGGCTAGATCAGCAGGATGTGGCGTTGTATTATTCTGGTCTTCTGTTCTAATCTCGAGAGCGACAAATAATTTTGTAATTTTTCTTTTTTTTTAATAATTTTTATCTATATATCTCAATTATTCATAGAGTTACTATGAATCAATCCAAATCATATATTTCAAAACTCTATTTTAATTTAAAAATATTTCTATATTTAATCGGAATTTCTAGAGTCAAGTTCACGCACATGCGCAGAATCTACTCGTATTCTTAGCATTAAGCTTTTAAAACCAGATTTAGTCTGTACTTAAAACTTATTGCCGAGTCGTAATGAGATTCTTAAACCCTTCAGACGCTCTCGAGGTACGAGACTTGGTGGCTAGATCGGCACCAATAGGCGTTGTATTTTTCTGGTCTTATGTTCAAATATCGAGAGCGATGAATAATTTTGTAATTTTAATTTTTTTTTAAATAAATTTTATCTATATTTTTCCTTTAATCATAGAGTTACTATGAATCAATCCAAATCATATATTTCAAAACAATATTTTAATTTCAAAATATTTCTATGTTTAATAGGAATTTCAAGAGTCAAGTTCGCGCACATGCGCAGAATCTACTCGTATTCTTAGCATTGTGCTTTTAAAACCAGATTTACACTGTAAATAAAACTTATTGCCGAGTCGTAATGACATTTTTAGACCCTTCAGACGCTCTCGATGTACGAGGCTTGGTGGCTAGATCGGCAGGATGTGCCATTGTATTTTTTTGGTCTTCTGTTCGAATCTCGAGAGTGACAAATAATTTTGTAATTTTTCTTTTTTTTAATACATTTTATCTATATTTCTCAATTATTCATTTTGTTATGATGAATTATTCCAAATCATATATTTCAAAACTCTATTTTAATTTCAAAATATTTCTATATTTAATCGGAATTTCTAGAGTCAAGTTCGCGCACATGCGCAGAATCTACTCGTATTCTTAGCATTGTGCTTTTAAAACCAGATTTAGTCTGTACTTAAAACTTATTGCCGAGTCGTAATGAGGATCCTAGAACCTTAAGACGCTCTCGATGTTCGAGTCTTGGTGGCTAGATCGGCAGGATGTGGCGTTGTATTTTTCTTTTCTTCTGTTCAAATCTCGAAAGCGATAAATAATTTTGTAATTTTTCTTTTTTTTTTTTAATAAATTTTATCTATATTTTTCCATTAATCATAGAGTTACTATGAATCAATCCAAATCATATATTTCAAAACAATATTTTAATTTCAAAATATTTCTATGTTTAATCGGAATTTCAAGAGTCAAGTTCACGCACATGCGCAGAATCTACTCGTATTCTTAGCATTGTGCTTTTAAAACCAGATTTGCATTGTACTTAAAACTTATTGCCGAGTCGTAATGAGATTCTTAAACCCTTCAGACGCTCTCGAGGTACGAGACTTGGTGGCTAGATCGGCAGGAATAGGCGTTGTATTTTTCTGGTCTTATGTTCAAATATCGAGAGCGATGAATAATTTTGTAATTTTAATTTTTTTTTTAAATAAATTTTATCTATATTTTTCCTTTAATCATAGAGTTACTATGAATCAATCCAAATCATATATTTCAAAACAATATTTTAATTTCAAAATATTTCTATGTTTAATAGGAATTTCAAGAGTCAAGTTCGCGCACATGCGCAGAATCTACTCGTATTTGTAGCATTGTGCTGTTAAAACCAGATTTACTCAGTACTTAAAACTTATTGCCGAGTCGTAATAAGGATCCTAGAACCTAAAGACGCCCTCGAGGTACGAGACTTGGTGGCTAGATCGGCAGGATGTGCCATTGTATTTTTTTGGTCTTCTGTTCGAATCTCGAGAGCGACAAATAATTTTGTAATTTTTCTTTTTTTTTAATAAATTTTATCTATATTTCTCAATTATTCATGCAAATATGATGAATTATTCCAAATCATATATTTCAAAACTCTATTTTAATTTTAAATTATTTCTATATTTAATCGGAATTTCTAGAGTCAAGTTCGCGCACATGCGCAGAATCTACTCGTATTCTTAGCATTATGCTTTTAAAACCAGATTTACACTGTAATTAAAACTTTTTGCAGAGTCGTAATGACATTTTTAGACCCTTCAGACGCTCCCGAGGTACGAGACTTGGTGGCTAGATCAGCAGGATGTGGCGTTGTATTTTTCTGGTCTTCTGTTCTAATCTCGAGAGCGACAAATAATTTTGTAATTTTTCTTTTTTTTTAATAATTTTTATCTATATATCTCAATTATTCATAGAGTTACTATGAATCAATCCAAATCATATATTTCAAAACTCTATTTTAATTTAAAAATATTTCTATATTTAATCGGAATTTCTAGAGTCAAGTTCGCGCACATGCGCAGAATCTACTCGTATTCTTAGCATTGTGCTTTTAAAACCAGATTTACACTGTACTTAAAACATATTGCCGAGTCGTAATGAGGTTCTTAGACCCTTCAGACGCTCTCGATGTTCGAGACTTGGTGGCTAGATCGGCAGGATGTGGCGTTGTATTTTTCTTTTCTTCTGTTCAAATCTCGAAAGCGATAAATAATTTTGTAATTTTTCTTTTTTTTTTTTAATAAATTTTATCTATATTTTTCCATTAATCATAGAGTTACTATGAATCAATCCAAATCATATATTTCAAAACAATATTTTAATTTCAAAATATTTCTATGTTTAATCGGAATTTCAAGAGTCAAGTTCGCGCACATGCGCAGAATCTACTCGTATTCTTAGCATTGTGCTTTTAAAACCAGATTTGCACTGTACTTAAAACTTATTGCCGAGTCGTAATGAGATTCTTAAACCCTTCAGACGCTCTCGAGGTACTAGACTTGGTGGCTAGATCGGCAGGAATAGGCGTTGTATTTTTCTGGTCTTATGTTCAAATATCGAGAGCGATGAATAATTTTGTAATTTTAATTTTTTTTTAAAATAAATTTTATCTATATTTTTCCTTTAATCATAGAGTTACTATGAATCAATCCAAATCATATATTTCAAAACAATATTTTAATTTCAAAATATTTCTATGTTTAATAGGAATTTCAAGAGTCAAGTTCGCGCACATGCGCAGAATCTACTCGTATTCGTAGCATTGTGCTGTTAAAACCAGATTTACTCAGTACTTAAAACTTATTGCCGAGTCGTAATAAGGATCCTAGAACCTAAAGACGCCCTCGAGGTACGAGACTTGGTGGCTAGATCGGCAGGATGTGCCATTGTATTTTTTTGGTCTTCTGTTCGAATCTCGAGAGCGACAAATAATTTTGTAATTTTTCTTTTTTTTTAATAAATTTTATCTATATTTCTCAATTATTCATGCAGTTATGATGAATTATTCCAAATCATATATTTCAAAACTCTATTTTAATTTTAAAATATTTCTATATTTAATCGGAATTTCTAGAGTCAAGTTCGCGCACATGCGCAGAATCTACTCGTATTCTTAGCATTGTGCTTTTAAAACCAGATTTACACTGTACTTAAAACTTATTGCCGAGTCGTAATGACATTTTTAGACCCTTCAGACGCTCTCGAGGTACGAGGCTTGGTGGCTAGATCGGCAGGATGTGCCATTGTATTTTTCTGGTCTTCTGTTCGAATCTCGAGAGCGACAAATAATTTTGAAATTTTTCTTTTTTTTTTAATAAATTTTATCTATATTTCTCAATTATTCATGCAAATATGATGAATTATTCCAAATCATATATTTCAAAACTCTATTTTAATTTTAAAATATTTCTATATTTAATCGGAATTTCTAGAGTCAAGTTCGCGCACATGCGCAGAATCTACTCGTATTCTTAGCATTGTGCTTTTAAAACCAGATTTACACTGTACTTAAAACTTATTGCCGAGTCGTAATGACATTTTTAGACCCTTCAGACGCTCTCGAGGTACGAGGCTTGGTGGCTAGATCGGCAGGATGTGCCATTGTATATTTCTGGTCTTCTGTTCGAATCTCGAGAGCGACAAATAATTTTGAAATTTTTCTTTTTTTGTAATAACTTTTACCTATATTTCTCAATTATTCATGCAGTTATGATGAATTATTCCAAATCATATATTTCATAGCGTTGATTTGTATTGATTCATAGTAACTCTATGATTAATGGAAAAATATAGATAAAATTTATTAAAAAGAAGAAAAATTACAAAATTATTTGTCGCTCTCGAGATTCGAACAGAAGACCAGAAAAATACAATGGCACATAATGCCGATCTAGCCACCAAGTCTCGTACCTGGAGAACATCTGAAGGGTCTAAGAACCCCATTACTGCAAAAAATTTTAAGTACAGTGTAAATCTGGTTTTAAAAGCACAATGCTAAGAATACGAGTAGATTCTGCGCATGTGCGCGAACTTGACTCTAGAAATTCCGATTAAATATAGAAATATTTTGAAATTAAATATAGTTTTTTAATATATGATTTGAAATAATTCATCATAACTGCATGAATAATTGAGAAATATAGGTACAATTTATTACAAAAAAAGAAAATTTACAAGATTATTTGTCGCACTCGAGATTCGAACAGAAGACCAGAAAGATAGAATGACACATCCTGCCGATCTAGCCACCAAGTCTCGTACCTGGAGAACATTTGAATTGTCTAAGAACCCCATTACAACTCTGCATAAAATGTTATGTACAGTGTAAATCTGGTTTTAAAAGCACAATGCTAAGAATACGAGTAGATTCTGCGCATGTTCGCGAACTTGACTCTTGAAATTCCGATTAAACATAGAAATATTTTGAAATTAAAATATTGTTTTGAAATATATGATTTGGATTGATTCGTAGTAACTCTATGATTAATGGAAAAATATAGATAAATCGAGTAGGATAGGAGCGTTTCGATTATTCTCCCTATTTTCAAAGCAGTTCTCTTATTTTTCTTAAAAATCTCTCCTATTTTCCTTAAATTTTTATATTTTTTCCTGTTTTACACTAAAATGTTCACTATTTCTCGACAAAACTTCCTCTAGGTTTCTGAACATTCTCCCTATTTTTAAGCATTTCTCCTATTTTTCTCTAAAATCTCACCTATTTTTTCCTTAAATTTTCATAATTATTCCAGTTTAACTCTAAAATTTCCACTATTTCTCTCTAAAACTTCCTCTGTGTTTTGGATCCTTTCTCCCTACTTTCCAAAGCAGTTCTCCTATTTTTCTCTAAAATCTCATTTTTTCCTTAAATTTTTATAATTTTTCCTGTTATACACTCAAACTTTCACTATTTCTCTACAAATCTTCCTCTCTGTTTTAGCACACGCTCTGTACTTAAAACACTATTTCTAGACAAAAATACCTCTATGTTTCTGAACATTTCTCCCTATTTTCCGAAGCATTTCTCATTTTTTTCTCTAAAATCTTTCCTTCTTTCCTTAAATTTTTATAATTTTTCCTGTTTTACACTATAATGTTCACTATTTCTTGACAAAACTTCCTCTATGTTTCTGAACATTTCTCCCTATTTTTTCAAGCATTTCTCCTATTTTTCTCTAAAATCTATCCTTTTTTTTAAATATTTATATTTTTTCGTTTTACACTTAAATTTCCACTATTTCTCTCCAAAACTTCCTCTGTGTTTTGGAACATTTCTCCATACTTTCCAAAGCAGTTCTCCTATTTTTCTCTAAAATCTCTCCCTTTTTCCTTACATTTTTATAATTTTTCCTGTTATACACTTCAATTTTTACTATTTCTCTACAAAACTTCATGTTTCTGAACTTTTCTCCCTATTTTTCCAAGCATTTCTCCTATTTTTCTCTGAAATATCCTATTTTTTAATTGAATTTTCAAAATTTTTCCAGTGTTACACTAAAATTTTCATTATTTTTCTCCAAAACTTTCTCTCTGTTTTGGAAAATTTCTCCATATTTTCCCAAGCATTTCTTCTATTCTTCTATAAAATATCTCCTATTTTTTATTAAATTGTCTTAATTTTTCTAGTTTTAATCTAAAATTTTCACTATTTCTCTCTAAAAGTTCCTGTATGTTTCTGAACATTTCTCCCTATTTTCCAAAGAAGTTCTCTAATTTTTCTGTAAAATCTCTCCTTTTTTCCTTAAATTTTCATAAATTTTCCTTTTTTACACTAAACTTTTCACTATTTTTCTCTAAAACTTCCTGTATGTTTCTGAACATTTCTCCCTATTTTCCGAAGCATTTCTCATTTTTTTTGTCTAAAATATCTCCTTTTTTCCTTAAATTTTTATAATTTTTCTTGTTTTACACTAAAATGTTCACTATTTCTCGACAAAAATAGCTCTATGTTTCTGAACATTTCTCCCTATTTTCCGAAGCCTTTCTCATTTTTTTCTCTAAAATATCTCCTTTTTTCCTTAAATTTTTATAATTTTTCCTGTCTAACACTATAATGTTCAATATTTCTCGACAAAACTTCCTCTATGTTTCTGAACATTTCTCCCTATTTTTTCAAGCATTTCTCCTATTTTTCTCTAAAATCTCTCCTTTTTTCCTTAAATTTTCATAATTTTTCCAGTTTTACACTAAAATTTTCAATATTTCTCCCCTCTACTTCCTCTATGTTTTGGAACATTTCTCACTATTTTCCCAAGCACTTCTATTTTCCTCTGAAATCTTTTTTTTAAATATTTATAATTTTTCGTTTTATACTTAAATTTCCACTATTTCTCTGCAAAACTTCCTCTGTGAAATATTTCTCCCTACTCTCCAAAGCAATTCTCCTATTTTTCTCTAAAATCTCTCCTAATTTTTCCTTAAATTTTCATAATTTTTCCAGTTTAACTCTAAAATTTCTACTATTTCTCTCCAAAACTTACTCTGGGTTTTGGAACATTTCTCCCTACTTTACAAAGCAGTTCTATTTTTCGCTAAAATCTCTCATTTTTTCCTTAAATTTTTATAATTTTTCCTGTTATACACTCAAATTTTCACTATTTCTCTACAAAACTTCCTCTGTTTCTTAACATTTCTCCCTATTTTTCCAAGCATTTCTTCTATTTTTCTCTAAAATTTCCCCTATTTCTTCCTTAAATTTTTATAATTTTTATAGTTTTACACTGAAATTTTCACTATTTCTCTCCAGAACTTCCTGTATGTTTCTGAACATTTCTCCATATTTTTAAAAGCATTTTTCCTATTTTTCTCTAAAATATCTCCTATTTTTTATTAAATGGTCATAATTTTCTAGTTTTAATCTAAAATTTTCACTATTTCTCTCTAAAAGTTCTTGTATGTTTCTGAACATTTCTCCCTATTTTCCAAAGAAGTTCTCTTATTTTTCTGTAAAATCTCTCCTTTTTTCCTTAAATTTTCATAAATTTTCCTTTTTTACACTAAACTTTTCACAATTTTTCTATAAAACATCCTGTATGTTTCTGAACATTTCTCCCTATTTTCCGAAGCATTTGTCATTTTTTTGTCTAAAATGTCTCCATTTTTTCCTTAAATTTTCATAATTTTTCCAGTTTTACACTAAAATTTTCAGTATTTCTCTCCTCTACTTCCTCTATGTTTTGGAATATTTCTCACTATTTTCCCAAGCACTTCTCCTATTTTTCTCTAAAATCTATCCTTTTTTTTAAATATTTATATTTTTTCGTTTTACACTTAAATTTCCACTATTTCTCTCCAAAACTTCCTCTGTGTTTTGGAACATTTCTCCCTACTTTCCAAAGCAGTTCTCCTATTTTTCTCTAAAATCTCTCCCTTTTTCCTTACATTTTTATAATTTTTCCTGTTATACACTTCAATTTTTACTATTTCTCTACAAAACTTCCTTTATGTTTCTGAACTTTTCTCCCTATTTTTTCAAGCATTTCTCCTATTTTTCTCTGAAATATCTCCTATTTTTTAATTGAATTTTCATAATTTTTCCTGTTTTACACTAAAATGTTCACTATTTCTCGACAAAACTTCTTCTATGTTTCTGAACATTTCTCCCTATTTTTAAGCATTTCTCCTATTTTTCTCTAAAATCTCACCTAGTTTTTCCTTAAATTTTCATAATTATTCCAGTTTAACTCTAAAATTTCCACTATTTCTCTCCAAAACTTACTCCGTGTTTTGGAACATTTCTCCCTACTTTCCAAAACAGTTCTATTTTTCTCTAAAATCTCTCCTCTTTTCCTTAAATTTTTATAATTTTTCCTGTTATACACTCAAATTTTCACTATTTCTCTAAAAACTCTATGTTTCTGAACCTTTCTCCCTATTTTCCCAAGCATTTCTCCTTAAATTTTTATAATTTTTCCTGTTTTACACTAAAATGTTCACTATTTCTAGACAAAACTTCCTCTATGTTTCTGAACATTTCTCCCTATTTTTCCAAGCATTTCTCCTATTTTTCTCTAAAATATCTCCTATTTTTTCCTTAAATTTTCATAATTTTTCCAGTTTTACACTTAAATAATCATTATTTCTCTCCAAAACTTCCTCTCTGTTTGGAATATTTCTCCATATTTTACCAAGCATTTCTCCTATTTTTCTCTAAAATATCTCCTATTTTTTCCTTAAATTGTCATAATTTTTCTAGTTTTAATCTAAAATTTTCACTATTTCTCTCTAAAACTTCCTGTATGTTTCTGAACATTTCTCCCTATTTTCCGAAGCATTTTTTTCTCTAAAATGTCTCTTTTTTTCCTTTAATTTTTATAATTTTTCCTGTTTTACACTAAACTGTTCACTCTTTCTCGACAAAATTTCCTCTGTTTCTGAACATTTCTCCCTATTTTTCCAAGCATTTCTCCTATTTTTCTCTAAAATCTTACCTAGTTTTTCCTTAAATTTTAATAATTTTTCCAGTTTAAAATTTCCACTATTTCTCTCCAAAACTTACTCTGGGTTTTGCAACATTTCTCCCTACTTTACAAAGCAGCTCTCCTATTTTTCGCTAAAATCTCTTATTTTTTCCTTAAATTTTTATAATTTTTCCTGTTATACGCTCAAGTTTTCACTATTTCTCTACAAAACTTCCTCTGTTTCTGAACATTTCTCCCTATTTTTCAAAGCATTTCTCCTATTTTTCTCTAAAATTTCCCCTATTTCTTCCTTAAATTTTTATAATTTTTATAGTTTTACACTGAAATTTTCACTATTTCTCTCCAGAACTTCCTGTATTTTTCTGAACATTTCTCCAGTTTCCAAGCATTTCTCCTATTTTTTCTCTAAAATCTCTCCTTTTTTCCTTAAATTTTTAAAATTTTTCCTTTTTTACATTAAAATGTTCACTATTTCTCTACAAAACTTCCTCTATGTTTCTGAATATTTCTCCCTATTTTCCCAAGCATTTCTCCTTAAATTTTTATAATGTTTCCAGTTTTACACTAAAATTTTCAATATTTCTCTCCTCTACTTCCTCTATGTTTTGGAACATTTCTCACTATTTTCCCAAGCATTTCTCCTATTTTTCACTAAAATCTATCCTTTTTTTAAATATTTATAATTTATCGTTTTATACTTAAATTTCCACTATTTCTCTCCAAAACTTCCTCTGTGGAATATTTCTCCCTACTTTCTAAAGCAGTTCTCCTATTTTTCTCTAAAATCTCTCCTATTTTTTCCTTAAATTTTCATAATTTTTCTAGTTTAAAATTTCCACTATTTCACTCCAAAACTTACTCTGGGGTTTGGAACATTTCTCCATATTTTCACAAGCATTTCTCCTATTTTTCTCTAAAATATTTCCTATTTTTTTCTTAAATTGTCATAATTTTTCTAGTTTTTATCTAAAATTTTCACTATTTCTGTCTAAAAGTTCCTGTATGTTTCTGAACATTTCTCCCTATTTTCCAAAGCAGTTCTCTTATTTTTCTTTAAAATCTCTCCTTTTTTTTATTTAATTTTCATAAATTTTCCTTTTTTACACTAAAGTTTTCAATATATTTCACTAAAACTTCCTCTAAGTTTTTGAAAATTTCTCCCTATTTTCCGAAGCATTTCTCATTTTTTTCTCTAAAATCTCTCCTTTTTTTATTTAATTTTTATAATTTTTCCTGTTTTACACTAAAATGTTCACTATTTCTCGACAAAACTTCCTCTGTTTCTGAACATTTCTCCCTATTTTTCCAAGCATTTCTCCTATTTTTCTCTAAAATCTCACCTAGTTTTTCCTTAAATTTTCATAATTATTCCAGTTTAACTCTAAAATTTCCACTATTTCTCTCCAAAACTTCCTCCGTAGTTTGGAACATTTCTCCCTACTTTCCAAAGCAGTTCTTCTATTTTTCTCTAAAATCTCTCCTCTTTTCCTTAAATTTTTATAATTTTTCCTGTTATACACTCAAATTTTCACTATATCTCTACAAAACTTCCTCTATGTTTCTGAAAATTCAAAAGCATTTCTCCTATTTTTAAAATTTATCCTATTTCTTCCTTAAATTTTTATAATTTTTATAGTTTTACACTGAAATTTTCACTATTTCTCTCCAAAACTTCCTGTATGTTTCTGAACATTTCTCCATTTTCCAAGCATTTCTCCTATTTTTCTCTAAAATCTATCCCTTTTTTTAAATATTTATAATTTTTCGTTTTATACTTAAATTTCCACTATTTCTCTCCAAAACTTCCTCTGTGAAATATTTCTCCCTACTTTCCAAAGCAGCTCTCCTATTTTTCTCTAAAATCTCTCCTATTTTTTCCTTAAAGTTTCATAATTTTTCCAGTTTAACTCTATAATTTCCACTATTTCTCTCCAAAACTTACTCTGGGTTTTGGAACATTTCTCCCTACTTTACAAAGCAGTTCTATTTTTCGCTAAAATCTCTCATTTTTTCCTTAAATTTTTATAATTTTTCTTGTTATACACTCAAATTTTCACTCTCCAAAACTTCCTCTGTTTCTAAACATTTCTCCCTATTTTTCCAAGAATTTCTCCTATTTTTCTCTAAAATTTCCCCTATTTCTTCATTAAATTTTTATAATTTTTATAGTTTTACACTGAAATTTTCACTATTTCTCTCCAAAACTTCCTCTGTGTTTTGGAACATTTCTTCTTACTTTCCAAAGGACTCCTATTTATCTCTAAAATCTCTCCTCTTTTCCTTAAATTTTTATAATTTTTCCTTTTATACACTCAAATTTTTACTATTTCTCTACAAAACTTCCTCTATGTTTCTGAAAATTTCTCCCTATTTTTCCAACCATTTCTCCTTTCTCTAAAATATCTCCTATTTTTTAATTGAATTTTCATAATTTTTCCAGTTTTACACTTAAATGTTCATTATTTCTCTCGAAAACGTCCTCTCTGTTTGGAACATTTCTCCATATTTTACCAAGCATTTCTCCTATTTTTCTCTAAAATATCTCCTATTTTTTATTAAATGCTCATAATTTTTCTATTTTTAATCTAAAATTTTCACTATTTCTCTCAAAAAGTTCCTGTATGTTTCTGAACATTTCTCTCTATTTTCCAAAGCAGTTTTCTTTTCTTTAAAATCTCTCCTTTTTTCCTTAAATTTTCATAAATTTTTCTTTTTTACACTAAAGTTTTCACTATTTTTCTCTAAAACTTCCTGTATGTTTCTGAACATTTCTCCATATTTTCCCAAGCATTTCTTCTATTCTTCTATAAAATATCTCCTATTTTTTATTAAATTGTCTTAATTTTTCTAGTTTTAATCTAAAATTTTCACTATTTCTCTCTAAAAGTTCCTGTATGTTTCTGAACATTTCTCCCTATTTTCCAAAGAAGTTCTCTAATTTTTCTGTAAAATCTCTCCTTTTTTCCTTAAATTTTCATAAATTTTCCTTTTTTACACTAAACTTTTCACTATTTTTCTCTAAAACTTCCTGTATGTTTCTGAACATTTCTCCCTATTTTCCGAAGCATTTCTCATTTTTTTTGTCTAAAATATCTCCTTTTTTCCTTAAATTTTTATAATTTTTCTTGTTTTACACTAAAATGTTCACTATTTCTCGACAAAAATAGCTCTATGTTTCTGAACATTTCTCCCTATTTTCCGAAGCCTTTCTCATTTTTTTCTCTAAAATATCTCCTTTTTTCCTTAAATTTTTATAATTTTTCCTGTCTAACACTATAATGTTCAATATTTCTCGACAAAACTTCCTCTATGTTTCTGAACATTTCTCCCTATTTTTTCAAGCATTTCTCCTATTTTTCTCTAAAATCTCTCCTTTTTTCCTTAAATTTTCATAATTTTTCCAGTTTTACACTAAAATTTTCAATATTTCTCCCCTCTACTTCCTCTATGTTTTGGAACATTTCTCACTATTTTCCCAAGCACTTCTATTTTCCTCTGAAATCTTTTTTTTAAATATTTATAATTTTTCGTTTTATACTTAAATTTCCACTATTTCTCTGCAAAACTTCCTCTGTGAAATATTTCTCCCTACTCTCCAAAGCAATTCTCCTATTTTTCTCTAAAATCTCTCCTAATTTTTCCTTAAATTTTCATAATTTTTCCAGTTTAACTCTAAAATTTCTACTATTTCTCTCCAAAACTTACTCTGGGTTTTGGAACATTTCTCCCTACTTTACAAAGCAGTTCTATTTTTCGCTAAAATCTCTCATTTTTTCCTTAAATTTTTATAATTTTTCCTGTTATACACTCAAATTTTCACTATTTCTCTACAAAACTTCCTCTGTTTCTTAACATTTCTCCCTATTTTTCCAAGCATTTCTTCTATTTTTCTCTAAAATTTCCCCTATTTCTTCCTTAAATTTTTATAATTTTTATAGTTTTACACTGAAATTTTCACTATTTCTCTCCAGAACTTCCTGTATGTTTCTGAACATTTCTCCATATTTTTAAAAGCATTTTTCCTATTTTTCTCTAAAATATCTCCTATTTTTTATTAAATGGTCATAATTTTCTAGTTTTAATCTAAAATTTTCACTATTTCTCTCTAAAAGTTCTTGTATGTTTCTGAACATTTCTCCCTATTTTCCAAAGAAGTTCTCTTATTTTTCTGTAAAATCTCTCCTTTTTTCCTTAAATTTTCATAAATTTTCCTTTTTTACACTAAACTTTTCACAATTTTTCTATAAAACATCCTGTATGTTTCTGAACATTTCTCCCTATTTTCCGAAGCATTTGTCATTTTTTTGTCTAAAATGTCTCCATTTTTTCCTTAAATTTTCATAATTTTTCCAGTTTTACACTAAAATTTTCAGTATTTCTCTCCTCTACTTCCTCTATGTTTTGGAATATTTCTCACTATTTTCCCAAGCACTTCTCCTATTTTTCTCTAAAATCTATCCTTTTTTTTAAATATTTATATTTTTTCGTTTTACACTTAAATTTCCACTATTTCTCTCCAAAACTTCCTCTGTGTTTTGGAACATTTCTCCCTACTTTCCAAAGCAGTTCTCCTATTTTTCTCTAAAATCTCTCCCTTTTTCCTTACATTTTTATAATTTTTCCTGTTATACACTTCAATTTTTACTATTTCTCTACAAAACTTCCTTTATGTTTCTGAACTTTTCTCCCTATTTTTTCAAGCATTTCTCCTATTTTTCTCTGAAATATCTCCTATTTTTTAATTGAATTTTCATAATTTTTCCTGTTTTACACTAAAATGTTCACTATTTCTCGACAAAACTTCTTCTATGTTTCTGAACATTTCTCCCTATTTTTAAGCATTTCTCCTATTTTTCTCTAAAATCTCACCTAGTTTTTCCTTAAATTTTCATAATTATTCCAGTTTAACTCTAAAATTTCCACTATTTCTCTCCAAAACTTACTCCGTGTTTTGGAACATTTCTCCCTACTTTCCAAAACAGTTCTATTTTTCTCTAAAATCTCTCCTCTTTTCCTTAAATTTTTATAATTTTTCCTGTTATACACTCAAATTTTCACTATTTCTCTAAAAACTCTATGTTTCTGAACCTTTCTCCCTATTTTCCCAAGCATTTCTCCTTAAATTTTTATAATTTTTCCTGTTTTACACTAAAATGTTCACTATTTCTAGACAAAACTTCCTCTATGTTTCTGAACATTTCTCCCTATTTTTCCAAGCATTTCTCCTATTTTTCTCTAAAATATCTCCTATTTTTTCCTTAAATTTTCATAATTTTTCCAGTTTTACACTTAAATAATCATTATTTCTCTCCAAAACTTCCTCTCTGTTTGGAATATTTCTCCATATTTTACCAAGCATTTCTCCTATTTTTCTCTAAAATATCTCCTATTTTTTCCTTAAATTGTCATAATTTTTCTAGTTTTAATCTAAAATTTTCACTATTTCTCTCTAAAACTTCCTGTATGTTTCTGAACATTTCTCCCTATTTTCCGAAGCATTTTTTTCTCTAAAATGTCTCTTTTTTTCCTTTAATTTTTATAATTTTTCCTGTTTTACACTAAACTGTTCACTCTTTCTCGACAAAATTTCCTCTGTTTCTGAACATTTCTCCCTATTTTTCCAAGCATTTCTCCTATTTTTCTCTAAAATCTTACCTAGTTTTTCCTTAAATTTTAATAATTTTTCCAGTTTAAAATTTCCACTATTTCTCTCCAAAACTTACTCTGGGTTTTGCAACATTTCTCCCTACTTTACAAAGCAGCTCTCCTATTTTTCGCTAAAATCTCTTATTTTTTCCTTAAATTTTTATAATTTTTCCTGTTATACGCTCAAGTTTTCACTATTTCTCTACAAAACTTCCTCTGTTTCTGAACATTTCTCCCTATTTTTCAAAGCATTTCTCCTATTTTTCTCTAAAATTTCCCCTATTTCTTCCTTAAATTTTTATAATTTTTATAGTTTTACACTGAAATTTTCACTATTTCTCTCCAGAACTTCCTGTATTTTTCTGAACATTTCTCCAGTTTCCAAGCATTTCTCCTATTTTTTCTCTAAAATCTCTCCTTTTTTCCTTAAATTTTTAAAATTTTTCCTTTTTTACATTAAAATGTTCACTATTTCTCTACAAAACTTCCTCTATGTTTCTGAATATTTCTCCCTATTTTCCCAAGCATTTCTCCTTAAATTTTTATAATGTTTCCAGTTTTACACTAAAATTTTCAATATTTCTCTCCTCTACTTCCTCTATGTTTTGGAACATTTCTCACTATTTTCCCAAGCATTTCTCCTATTTTTCACTAAAATCTATCCTTTTTTTAAATATTTATAATTTATCGTTTTATACTTAAATTTCCACTATTTCTCTCCAAAACTTCCTCTGTGGAATATTTCTCCCTACTTTCTAAAGCAGTTCTCCTATTTTTCTCTAAAATCTCTCCTATTTTTTCCTTAAATTTTCATAATTTTTCTAGTTTAAAATTTCCACTATTTCACTCCAAAACTTACTCTGGGGTTTGGAACATTTCTCCATATTTTCACAAGCATTTCTCCTATTTTTCTCTAAAATATTTCCTATTTTTTTCTTAAATTGTCATAATTTTTCTAGTTTTTATCTAAAATTTTCACTATTTCTGTCTAAAAGTTCCTGTATGTTTCTGAACATTTCTCCCTATTTTCCAAAGCAGTTCTCTTATTTTTCTTTAAAATCTCTCCTTTTTTTTATTTAATTTTCATAAATTTTCCTTTTTTACACTAAAGTTTTCAATATATTTCACTAAAACTTCCTCTAAGTTTTTGAAAATTTCTCCCTATTTTCCGAAGCATTTCTCATTTTTTTCTCTAAAATCTCTCCTTTTTTTATTTAATTTTTATAATTTTTCCTGTTTTACACTAAAATGTTCACTATTTCTCGACAAAACTTCCTCTGTTTCTGAACATTTCTCCCTATTTTTCCAAGCATTTCTCCTATTTTTCTCTAAAATCTCACCTAGTTTTTCCTTAAATTTTCATAATTATTCCAGTTTAACTCTAAAATTTCCACTATTTCTCTCCAAAACTTCCTCCGTAGTTTGGAACATTTCTCCCTACTTTCCAAAGCAGTTCTTCTATTTTTCTCTAAAATCTCTCCTCTTTTCCTTAAATTTTTATAATTTTTCCTGTTATACACTCAAATTTTCACTATATCTCTACAAAACTTCCTCTATGTTTCTGAAAATTCAAAAGCATTTCTCCTATTTTTAAAATTTATCCTATTTCTTCCTTAAATTTTTATAATTTTTATAGTTTTACACTGAAATTTTCACTATTTCTCTCCAAAACTTCCTGTATGTTTCTGAACATTTCTCCATTTTCCAAGCATTTCTCCTATTTTTCTCTAAAATCTATCCCTTTTTTTAAATATTTATAATTTTTCGTTTTATACTTAAATTTCCACTATTTCTCTCCAAAACTTCCTCTGTGAAATATTTCTCCCTACTTTCCAAAGCAGCTCTCCTATTTTTCTCTAAAATCTCTCCTATTTTTTCCTTAAAGTTTCATAATTTTTCCAGTTTAACTCTATAATTTCCACTATTTCTCTCCAAAACTTACTCTGGGTTTTGGAACATTTCTCCCTACTTTACAAAGCAGTTCTATTTTTCGCTAAAATCTCTCATTTTTTCCTTAAATTTTTATAATTTTTCTTGTTATACACTCAAATTTTCACTCTCCAAAACTTCCTCTGTTTCTAAACATTTCTCCCTATTTTTCCAAGAATTTCTCCTATTTTTCTCTAAAATTTCCCCTATTTCTTCATTAAATTTTTATAATTTTTATAGTTTTACACTGAAATTTTCACTATTTCTCTCCAAAACTTCCTCTGTGTTTTGGAACATTTCTTCTTACTTTCCAAAGGACTCCTATTTATCTCTAAAATCTCTCCTCTTTTCCTTAAATTTTTATAATTTTTCCTTTTATACACTCAAATTTTTACTATTTCTCTACAAAACTTCCTCTATGTTTCTGAAAATTTCTCCCTATTTTTCCAACCATTTCTCCTTTCTCTAAAATATCTCCTATTTTTTAATTGAATTTTCATAATTTTTCCAGTTTTACACTTAAATGTTCATTATTTCTCTCGAAAACGTCCTCTCTGTTTGGAACATTTCTCCATATTTTACCAAGCATTTCTCCTATTTTTCTCTAAAATATCTCCTATTTTTTATTAAATGCTCATAATTTTTCTATTTTTAATCTAAAATTTTCACTATTTCTCTCAAAAAGTTCCTGTATGTTTCTGAACATTTCTCTCTATTTTCCAAAGCAGTTTTCTTTTCTTTAAAATCTCTCCTTTTTTCCTTAAATTTTCATAAATTTTTCTTTTTTACACTAAAGTTTTCACTATTTTTCTCTAAAACTTCCTGTATGTTTCTGAACATTTCTCCCTATTTTCCGAAGCATTTTTTTCTCTAAAATGTCTCCTTTTTTCCTTTAATTTTTATAATTTTTCCTGTTTTACACTAAAATGTTCACTATTTCTCTCCAAAACTTCCTATATGTTTTGGAACATTTCTCCCTATTTTCCCAAGCATTTCTCCTTAAATTTTCATAATGTTTCCAGTTTCACACTAAAATATTCAATATTTCTCTCCTCTCCTTCCTCTATGTTTTGGAACATTTCTCAGTATTTTCCCAAGCATTTCTCCTATTTTTCTCTAAAATCTATCTTTTTTTAAATATTTATAATTTTTCGTTTTATACTTAAATTTCCACTATTTCTCTCCAAAACTTCCTCTGTGAAATATTTCTACCTACTTTCCAAAGCAGTTCTCCTATTTTTCTCTAAAATCTCTCCTATTTTTTCCTTAAATTTTCATAATTTTTCCAGTTTAAAATTTCCACTATTTCTCTCCAAAACTTACTCTGGGTTTTGGAACATTTCTCCCTACTTTACAAAGCAGTTCTCCTATTTTTCGCTAAACTCTCTCATTTTTTCCTTAAATTTTTATAATTTTTCCTGTTATACACTCAAATTTTTACTATTACTCTACAAAACTTCCTCTCTGTTTTGGAACATTTCTCCATATTTTCCCAAGCAATTCTCCTATTTTTCTCTAAAATATCTCCTATTTTTTCCTTAAATTGTCATAATTTTTCTAGTTTTTATCTAAAATTTTCACTATTTCTGTCTAAAAGTTCCTGTATGTTTCTGAACATTTCTCCCTATTTTTCCAAGCATTTCTCCTATTTTTCTCTAAAATCTCACCTATTTTTTCCTTAAATTTTCATAATTATTCCAGTTTAAATCTAAAATTTTCACTATTTCTCTCTAAAAGTTCCTGTATGTTTCTGAACATTTCTCTCTATTTTCCAAAGCAGTTTTCTTTTCTTTAAAATCTCTCCTTTTTTCCTTAAAATTTCATAAATTTTTCTTTTTTACACTAAAGTTTTCACTATTTTTCTCTAAAACTTCCTGTATGTTTCTGAACATTTCTCCCTATTTTCCGAAGCATTTTTTTCTCTAAAATGTCTCCTTTTTTCCATTAATTTTTATAATTTTTCCTGTTTTACACTAAAATGTTCACTATTTCTCTCCAAAACTTCCTATATGTTTTGGAACATTTCTCCCTATTTTCCCAAGCATTTCTCCTTAAATTTTCATAATGTTTCCAGTTTCACACTAAAATATTCAATATTTCTCTCCTCTCCTTCCTCTATGTTTTGGAACATTTCTCACTATTTTCCCAAGCATTTCTCCTATTTTTCTCTAAAATATCTCCTATTTTTTCCTTAAATTGTCATAATTTTTCTAGTTTTTATCTAAAATTTTCACTATTTCTGTCTAAAAGTTCCTGTATGTTTCTGAACATTTCTCCCTATTTTCCAAAGCAGTTCTTCTATTTTTCTCTAAAATCTCTCCTCTTTTCCTTAAATTTTTATAATTTTTCCTGTTATACACTCAAATTTTCACTATTTCTCTACAAAACTTCCTCTATGTTTCTGAAAATTTCTCCCTATTTTTCCAACCATTTCTCCTATTTTTCTCTAAAATATCTCCTATTTTTTAATTGAATTTTCATAATTTTTCCAGTTTCACACTAAAATATTCAATATTTCTCTCCTCTCCTTCCTCTATGTTTTGGAACATTTCTCACTATTTTCCCAAGCATTTCTCCTATTTTTCTGTAAAATCTATCTTTTTTTAAATATTTATAATTTTTCGTTTTATACTTAAATTTCCACTATTTCTCTCCAAAACTTCCTCTGTGAAATATTTCTCCCTACTTTCCAAAGCAGTTCTCCTATTTTTCTCTAAAATCTCTCCTATTTTTTCCTTAAATTTTCATAATTTTTCCAGTTTAAAATTTCCACTATTTCTCTCCAAAACTTACTCTGGGTTTTGGAACATTTCTCCCTACTTTACAAAGCAGTTCTCCTATTTTTCGCTAAAATCTCTCATTTTTTCCTTAAATTTTTATAATTTTTCCTGTTATACACTCAAATTTTTACTCTCTACAAAACTTCCTCTCTGTTTTGGAACATTTCTCCATATTTTCCCAAGCAATTCTCCTATTTTTCTCTAAAATATCTCCTATTTTTTCCTTAAATTGTCATAATTTTTCTAGTTTTTATCTAAAATTTTCACTATTTCTGTCTAAAAGTTCCTGTATGTTTCTGAACATTTCTCCCTATTTTTCCAAGCATTTCTCCTATTTTTCTCTAAAATCTCACCTATTTTTTCCTTAAATTTTCATAATTATTCCAGTTTAAATCTAAAATTTCCACTATTTCTCTCTAAAACTTCCTCTGTGTTTTGGAACATTTCTTCTTACTTTCCAAAGGACTCCTATTTTTCTCTAAAATCTCTCCGCTTTTCCTTAATTTTTTATAAATTTTCCTGTTATACACTCAAATTTTTACTATTTCTCTACAAAACTTCCTCTATGTGTCTGAAAATTTCTCCCTATTTTTCCAACCATTTCTCCTTTCTCTAAAATATCTCCTATTTTTTAATTGAATTTTCATAATTTTTCCAGTTTTACACTTAAATGTTCATTATTTCTCTCGAAAACTTCCTCTCTGTTTGGAACATTTCTCCATATTTTACCAAGCATTTCTCCTATTTTTCTCTAAAATATCTCCTATTTTTTATTAAATGCTCATAATTTTTCTAGTTTTTATCTAAAATTTTCACTATTTCTCTCTAAAAGTTCCTGTATGTTTCTGAACATTTCTCTCTATTTTCCAAAGCAGTTTTCTTTTCTTTAAAATCTCTTCTTTTTTCCTTAAAATTTCATAAATTTTTCTTTTTTACACTAAAGTTTTCACTATTTTTCTCTAAAACTTCCTGTATGTTTCTGAACATTTCTCCCTATTTTCCGAAGCATTTTTTTCTCTAAAATGTCTCCTTTTTTCCATTAATTTTTATAATTTTTCCTGTTTTACACTAAAATGTTCACTATTTCTCTCCAAAACTTCCTATATGTTTTGGAACATTTCTCCCTATTTTCCCAAGCATTTCTCCTTAAATTTTCATAATGTTTCCAGTTTCACACTAAAATATTCAATATTTCTCTCCTCTCCTTCCTCTATGTTTTGGAACATTTCTCACTATTTTCCCAAGCATTTCTCCTATTTTTCTGTAAAATCTATCTTTTTTTAAATATTTATAATTTTTCGTTTTATACTTAAATTTCCACTATTTCTCTCCAAAACTTCCTCTGTGAAATATTTCTCCCTACTTTCCAAAGCAGTTCTTCTATTTTTCTTTAAAATCTCTCCTCTTTTCCTTAAATTTTTATAATTTTTCCTGTTATACACTCAAATTTTCACTATTTCTCTACAAAACTTACTCTATGTTTCTGAACCTTTCTCTCTATTTTCCCAAGCATTTCTCCTTAAATTTTCATAATGTTTCCAGTTTCACACTAAAATATTCAATATTTCTCTCCTCTCCTTCCTCTATATTTTGGAACATTTCTCACTATTTTCCCAAGCATTTCTCCTATTTTTCTGTAAAATCTATCTTTTTTTAAATATTTATAATTTTTCGTTTTATACTTAAATTTCCTCTATTTCTCTCCAAAACTTCCTCTGTGAAATATTTCTCCCTACTTTCCAAAGCAGTTCTCCTATTTTTCTCTAAAATCTCTCCTATTTTTTCCTTAAATTTTCATAATTTTTCCAGTTTAAAATTTCCACTATTTCTCTCCAAAACTTACTCTGGGTTTTGGAACATTTCTCCCTACTTTACAAAGCAGTTCTCCTATTTTTCGCTAAATTCTCTCATTTTTTCCTTAAATTTTTATAATTTTTCCTGTTATACACTCAAATTTTTACTATTTCTCTACAAAACTTCCTCTCTGTTTTGGAACATTTCTCCTTATTTTCCCAAGCAATTCTCCTATTTTTCTCTAAAATATCTCCTATTTTTTCCTTAAATTGTCATAATTATTCTAGTTTTTATCTAAAATTTTAACTATTTCTGTCTAAAAGTTCCTGTATGTTTCTGAACATTTCTCCCTATTTTTCCAAGCATTTCTCCTATTTTTCTCTAAAATCTCACCTATTTTTTCCTTAAATTTTCATAATTTTTCCAGTTTAACTCTATAATTTCCACTATTTCTCTCCAAAACTTACTCTGGGTTTTGGAACATTTCTCCCTACTTTACAAAGCAGTTCTATTTTTCGCTAAAATCTCTCATTTTTTCCTTAAATTTTTATAATTTTTCTTGTTATACACTCAAATTTTCACTCTCCAAAACTTCCTCTGTTTCTAAACATTTCTCCCTATTTTTCCAAGAATTTCTCCTATTTTTCTCTAAAATTTCCCCTATTTCTTCATTAAATTTTTATAATTTTTATAGTTTTACACTGAAATTTTCACTATTTCTCTCCAAAACTTCCTCTGTGTTTTGGAACATTTCTTCTTACTTTCCAAAGGACTCCTATTTATCTCTAAAATCTCTCCTCTTTTCCTTAAATTTTTATAATTTTTCCTTTTATACACTCAAATTTTTACTATTTCTCTACAAAACTTCCTCTATGTTTCTGAAAATTTCTCCCTATTTTTCCAACCATTTCTCCTTTCTCTAAAATATCTCCTATTTTTTAATTGAATTTTCATAATTTTTCCAGTTTTACACTTAAATGTTCATTATTTCTCTCGAAAACGTCCTCTCTGTTTGGAACATTTCTCCATATTTTACCAAGCATTTCTCCTATTTTTCTCTAAAATATCTCCTATTTTTTATTAAATGCTCATAATTTTTCTATTTTTAATCTAAAATTTTCACTATTTCTCTCAAAAAGTTCCTGTATGTTTCTGAACATTTCTCTCTATTTTCCAAAGCAGTTTTCTTTTCTTTAAAATCTCTCCTTTTTTCCTTAAATTTTCATAAATTTTTCTTTTTTACACTAAAGTTTTCACTATTTTTCTCTAAAACTTCCTGTATGTTTCTGAACATTTCTCCCTATTTTCCGAAGCATTTTTTTCTCTAAAATGTCTCCTTTTTTCCTTTAATTTTTATAATTTTTCCTGTTTTACACTAAAATGTTCACTATTTCTCTCCAAAACTTCCTATATGTTTTGGAACATTTCTCCCTATTTTCCCAAGCATTTCTCCTTAAATTTTCATAATGTTTCCAGTTTCACACTAAAATATTCAATATTTCTCTCCTCTCCTTCCTCTATGTTTTGGAACATTTCTCAGTATTTTCCCAAGCATTTCTCCTATTTTTCTCTAAAATCTATCTTTTTTTAAATATTTATAATTTTTCGTTTTATACTTAAATTTCCACTATTTCTCTCCAAAACTTCCTCTGTGAAATATTTCTACCTACTTTCCAAAGCAGTTCTCCTATTTTTCTCTAAAATCTCTCCTATTTTTTCCTTAAATTTTCATAATTTTTCCAGTTTAAAATTTCCACTATTTCTCTCCAAAACTTACTCTGGGTTTTGGAACATTTCTCCCTACTTTACAAAGCAGTTCTCCTATTTTTCGCTAAACTCTCTCATTTTTTCCTTAAATTTTTATAATTTTTCCTGTTATACACTCAAATTTTTACTATTACTCTACAAAACTTCCTCTCTGTTTTGGAACATTTCTCCATATTTTCCCAAGCAATTCTCCTATTTTTCTCTAAAATATCTCCTATTTTTTCCTTAAATTGTCATAATTTTTCTAGTTTTTATCTAAAATTTTCACTATTTCTGTCTAAAAGTTCCTGTATGTTTCTGAACATTTCTCCCTATTTTTCCAAGCATTTCTCCTATTTTTCTCTAAAATCTCACCTATTTTTTCCTTAAATTTTCATAATTATTCCAGTTTAAATCTAAAATTTTCACTATTTCTCTCTAAAAGTTCCTGTATGTTTCTGAACATTTCTCTCTATTTTCCAAAGCAGTTTTCTTTTCTTTAAAATCTCTCCTTTTTTCCTTAAAATTTCATAAATTTTTCTTTTTTACACTAAAGTTTTCACTATTTTTCTCTAAAACTTCCTGTATGTTTCTGAACATTTCTCCCTATTTTCCGAAGCATTTTTTTCTCTAAAATGTCTCCTTTTTTCCATTAATTTTTATAATTTTTCCTGTTTTACACTAAAATGTTCACTATTTCTCTCCAAAACTTCCTATATGTTTTGGAACATTTCTCCCTATTTTCCCAAGCATTTCTCCTTAAATTTTCATAATGTTTCCAGTTTCACACTAAAATATTCAATATTTCTCTCCTCTCCTTCCTCTATGTTTTGGAACATTTCTCACTATTTTCCCAAGCATTTCTCCTATTTTTCTCTAAAATATCTCCTATTTTTTCCTTAAATTGTCATAATTTTTCTAGTTTTTATCTAAAATTTTCACTATTTCTGTCTAAAAGTTCCTGTATGTTTCTGAACATTTCTCCCTATTTTCCAAAGCAGTTCTTCTATTTTTCTCTAAAATCTCTCCTCTTTTCCTTAAATTTTTATAATTTTTCCTGTTATACACTCAAATTTTCACTATTTCTCTACAAAACTTCCTCTATGTTTCTGAAAATCTCTCCCTATTTTTCCAACCATTTCTCCTATTTTTCTCTAAAATATCTCCTATTTTTTAATTGAATTTTCATAATTTTTCCAGTTTCACACTAAAATATTCAATATTTCTCTCCTCTCCTTCCTCTATGTTTTGGAACATTTCTCACTATTTTCCCAAGCATTTCTCCTATTTTTCTGTAAAATCTATCTTTTTTTAAATATTTATAATTTTTCGTTTTATACTTAAATTTCCACTATTTCTCTCCAAAACTTCCTCTGTGAAATATTTCTCCCTACTTTCCAAAGCAGTTCTCCTATTTTTCTCTAAAATCTCTCCTATTTTTTCCTTAAATTTTCATAATTTTTCCAGTTTAAAATTTCCACTATTTCTCTCCAAAACTTACTCTGGGTTTTGGAACATTTCTCCCTACTTTACAAAGCAGTTCTCCTATTTTTCGCTAAAATCTCTCATTTTTTCCTTAAATTTTTATAATTTTTCCTGTTATACACTCAAATTTTTACTCTCTACAAAACTTCCTCTCTGTTTTGGAACATTTCTCCATATTTTCCCAAGCAATTCTCCTATTTTTCTCTAAAATATCTCCTATTTTTTCCTTAAATTGTCATAATTTTTCTAGTTTTTATCTAAAATTTTCACTATTTCTGTCTAAAAGTTCCTGTATGTTTCTGAACATTTCTCCCTATTTTTCCAAGCATTTCTCCTATTTTTCTCTAAAATCTCACCTATTTTTTCCTTAAATTTTCATAATTATTCCAGTTTAAATCTAAAATTTCCACTATTTCTCTCTAAAACTTCCTCTGTGTTTTGGAACATTTCTTCTTACTTTCCAAAGGACTCCTATTTTTCTCTAAAATCTCTCCGCTTTTCCTTAATTTTTTATAAATTTTCCTGTTATACACTCAAATTTTTACTATTTCTCTACAAAACTTCCTCTATGTGTCTGAAAATTTCTCCCTATTTTTCCAACCATTTCTCCTTTCTCTAAAATATCTCCTATTTTTTAATTGAATTTTCATAATTTTTCCAGTTTTACACTTAAATGTTCATTATTTCTCTCGAAAACTTCCTCTCTGTTTGGAACATTTCTCCATATTTTACCAAGCATTTCTCCTATTTTTCTCTAAAATATCTCCTATTTTTTATTAAATGCTCATAATTTTTCTAGTTTTTATCTAAAATTTTCACTATTTCTCTCTAAAAGTTCCTGTATGTTTCTGAACATTTCTCTCTATTTTCCAAAGCAGTTTTCTTTTCTTTAAAATCTCTTCTTTTTTCCTTAAAATTTCATAAATTTTTCTTTTTTACACTAAAGTTTTCACTATTTTTCTCTAAAACTTCCTGTATGTTTCTGAACATTTCTCCCTATTTTCCGAAGCATTTTTTTCTCTAAAATGTCTCCTTTTTTCCATTAATTTTTATAATTTTTCCTGTTTTACACTAAAATGTTCACTATTTCTCTCCAAAACTTCCTATATGTTTTGGAACATTTCTCCCTATTTTCCCAAGCATTTCTCCTTAAATTTTCATAATGTTTCCAGTTTCACACTAAAATATTCAATATTTCTCTCCTCTCCTTCCTCTATGTTTTGGAACATTTCTCACTATTTTCCCAAGCATTTCTCCTATTTTTCTGTAAAATCTATCTTTTTTTAAATATTTATAATTTTTCGTTTTATACTTAAATTTCCACTATTTCTCTCCAAAACTTCCTCTGTGAAATATTTCTCCCTACTTTCCAAAGCAGTTCTTCTATTTTTCTTTAAAATCTCTCCTCTTTTCCTTAAATTTTTATAATTTTTCCTGTTATACACTCAAATTTTCACTATTTCTCTACAAAACTTACTCTATGTTTCTGAACCTTTCTCTCTATTTTCCCAAGCATTTCTCCTTAAATTTTCATAATGTTTCCAGTTTCACACTAAAATATTCAATATTTCTCTCCTCTCCTTCCTCTATATTTTGGAACATTTCTCACTATTTTCCCAAGCATTTCTCCTATTTTTCTGTAAAATCTATCTTTTTTTAAATATTTATAATTTTTCGTTTTATACTTAAATTTCCTCTATTTCTCTCCAAAACTTCCTCTGTGAAATATTTCTCCCTACTTTCCAAAGCAGTTCTCCTATTTTTCTCTAAAATCTCTCCTATTTTTTCCTTAAATTTTCATAATTTTTCCAGTTTAAAATTTCCACTATTTCTCTCCAAAACTTACTCTGGGTTTTGGAACATTTCTCCCTACTTTACAAAGCAGTTCTCCTATTTTTCGCTAAATTCTCTCATTTTTTCCTTAAATTTTTATAATTTTTCCTGTTATACACTCAAATTTTTACTATTTCTCTACAAAACTTCCTCTCTGTTTTGGAACATTTCTCCTTATTTTCCCAAGCAATTCTCCTATTTTTCTCTAAAATATCTCCTATTTTTTCCTTAAATTGTCATAATTATTCTAGTTTTTATCTAAAATTTTAACTATTTCTGTCTAAAAGTTCCTGTATGTTTCTGAACATTTCTCCCTATTTTTCCAAGCATTTCTCCTATTTTTCTCTAAAATCTCACCTATTTTTTCCTTAAATTTTCATAATTATTCCAGTTTAAATCTAAAATTTCCACTATTTCTCTCTAAAACTTCCTCTGTGTTTTGGAACATTTCTTCTTACTTTCCAAAGGACTCCTATTTTTCTCTAAAATCTCTCCTCTTTTCCTTAAATTTTTATAATTTTTCCTGTTATACACTAAAATTTTTACTATTTCTCTACAAAACTTCCTCTATGTTTCTGAAAATTTCTCCCTATTTTTCCAACCATTTCTCCTTTCTCTAAAATATCTCCTATTTTTTAATTGAATTTTCATAATTTTTCCAGTTTTACACTTAAATGCTCATTATTTCTCTCGAAAACTTCCTCTCTGTTTGGAACATTTCTCCATATTTTACCAAGCATTTCTCCTATTTTTCTCTAAAATATCTCCTATTTTTTATTAAATGCTCATAATTTTTCTAGTTTTAATCTAAAATTTTCACTATTTCTCTCTAAAAGTTCCTGTATGTTTCTGAACATTTCTCTCTATTTTCCAAAGCAGTTTTCTTTTCTTTAAAATCTCTCCTTTTTTCCTTAAAATTTCATAAATTTTTCTTTTTTACACTAAAGTTTTCACTATTTTTCTCTAAAACTTCCTGTATGTTTCTGAACATTTCTCCCTATTTTCCGAAGCATTTTTTTCTCTAAAATGTCTCTTTTTTTCCTTTAATTTTTATAATTTTTCCTGTTTTACACTAAAATGTTCACTATTTCTCTCCAAAACTTCCTATATTTTTTGGAACATTTCTCCCTATTTTCCCAAGCATTTCTCCTTAAATTTTCATAATGTTTCCAGTTTCACACAAATATTCAATATTTCTCTCCTCTCCTTCCTCTATGTTTTGGAACATTTCTCACTATTTTCCCAAGCATTTCTCCTATTTTTCTGTAAAATCTATCTTTTTTTTAAATATTTATAATTTTTCGTTTTATACTTAAATTTCCACTATTTCTCTCTAAAACTTCCTCTGTGAAATATTTCTCCCTACTTTCCAAAGCAGTTCTCCTATTTTTCTCTAAAATCTCTCCTATTTTTTCCTTAAATTTTCATAATTTTTCCAGTTTAAAATTTCCACTATTTCTCTCCAAAACTTACTCTGGGTTTTGGAACATTTCTTCCTACTTTACAAAGCAGTTCTCCTATTTTTCGCTAAACTCTCTCATTTTTTCCTTAAATTTTTAAAATTTTTCCTGTTATACACTCAAATTTTTACTATTTCTCTACAAAACTTCCTCTCTGTTTTGGAACATTTCTCCATATTTTCCCAAGCAATTCTCCTATTTTTCTCTAAAATATCTCCTGTTTTTTCCTTAAATTGTCACAATTTTTCTAGTTTTTATCTAAAATTTTCACTATTTCTGTCTAAAAGTTCCTGTATGTTTCTGAACATTTCTCCCTATTTTTCCAAGCATTTCTCCTATTTTTCTCTAAAATCTCACCTATTTTTTCCTTAAATTTTCATAATTATTCCAGTTTAAATCTAAAATTTCCACTATTTCTCTCTAAAACTTCCTGTGTGTTTTGGAACATTTCTTCTTACTTTCCAAAGGACTCCTATTTTTCTCTAAAATCTCTCCTCTTTTCCTTAAATTTTTATAATTTTTCCTGTTATACACTCAAATTTTTACTATTTCTCTACAAAACTTCCTCTATGTTTCAGAAAATTTCTCCCTATTTTTCCAACCATTTCTCCTTTCTCTAAAATATCTCCTATTTTTTAATTGAATTTTCATAATTTTTCCAGTTTTACACTTAAATGTTCATTATTTCTCTCGAAAACTTCCTCTCTGTTTGGAACATTTCTCCATATTTTACCAAGCATTTCTCCTATTTTTCTCTAAAATATCTCCTATTTTTTATTAAATGCTCATAATTTTTCTAGTTTTAATCTAAAATTTTCACTATTTCTCTCTAAAAGTTCCTGTATGTTTCTGAACATTTCTCTCTATTTTCCAAAGCAGTTTTCTTTTCTTTAAAATCTCTCCTTTTTTCCTTAAAATTTCATAAATTTTTCTTTTTTACACTAAAGTTTTCACTATTTTTCTCTAAAACTTCCTGTATGTTTCTGAACATTTCTCCCTATTTTCCGAAGCATTTTTTTCTCTAAAATGTCTTCTTTTTTCCTTTAATTTTTATAATTTTTCCTGTTTTACACTAAAATGTTCACTATTTCTCTCCAAAACTTCCTATATTTTTTGGAACATTTCTCCCTATTTTCCCAAGCATTTCTCCTTAAATTTTCATAATGTTTCCAGTTTCACACAAATATTCAATATTTCTCTCCTCTCCTTCCTCTATGTTTTGGAACATTTCTCACTATTTTCCCAAGCATTTCTCCTATTTTTCTGTAAAATCTATCTTTTTTTTAAATATTTATAATTTTTCGTTTTATACTTAAATTTCCACTATTTCTCTCCAAAACTTCCTCTGTGAAATATTTCTCCCTACTTTCCAAAGCAGTTCTCCTATTTTTCTCTAAAATCTCTCCGATTTTTTCCTTAAATTTTCATAATTTTTCCAGTTTAAAATTTCCACTATTTCTCTCCAAAACTTACTCTGGGTTTTGGAACATTTCTTCCTACTTTACAAAGCAGTTCTCCTATTTTTCGCTAAACTCTCTCATTTTTTCCTTAAATTTTTATAATTTTTCCTGTTATACACTCAAATTTTTACTATTTCTCTACAAAACTTCCTCTCTGTTTTGGAACATTTCTCCATATTTTCCCAAGCAATTCTCCTATTTTTCTCTAAAATATCTCCTGTTTTTTCCTTAAATTGTCATAATTTTTCTAGTTTTTATCTAAAATTTTCACTATTTCTGTCTAAAAGTTCCTGTATGTTTCTGAACATTTCTCCCTATTTTTCCAAGCATTTCTCCTATTTTTCTCTAAAATCTCACCTATTTTTTCCTTAAATTTTCATAATTATTCCAGTTTAAATCTAAAATTTCCACTATTTCTCTCTAAAACTTCCTCTGTGTTTTGGAACATTTCTTCTTACTTTCCAAAGGACTCCTATTTTTCTCTAAAATCTCTCCTCTTTTCCTTAAATTTTTATAATTTTTCCTGTTATACACTCAAATTTTTACTATTTCTCTACAAAACTTCCTCTATGTTTCAGAAAATTTCTCCCTAATTTTCCAACCATTTCTCCTTTCTCTAAAATATCTCCTATTTTTTAATTGAATTTTCATAATTTTTCCAGTTTTACACTTAAATGTTCATTATTTCTCTCGAAAACTTCCTCTCTGTTTGGAACATTTCTCCATATTTTACCAAGCATTTCTCCTATTTTTCTCTAAAATATCTCCTATTTTTTATTAAATGCTCATAATTTTTCTAGTTTTAATCTAAAATTTTCACTATTTCTCTCTAAAAGTTCCTGTATGTTTCTGAACATTTCTCTCTATTTTCCAAAGCAGTTTTCTTTTCTTTAAAATCTCTCCTTTTTTCCTTAAAATTTCATAAATTTTTCTTTTTTACACTAAAGTTTTCACTATTTTTCTCTAAAACTTCCTGTATGTTTCTGAACATTTCTCCCTATTTTCCGAAGCATTTTTTTCTCTAAAATGTCTCCTTTTTTCCTTTAATTTTTATAATTTTTCCTGTTTTACACTAAAATGTTCACTATTTCTCTCCAAAACTTCCTATATGTTTTGGAACATTTCTCCCTATTTTCCCAAGCATTTCTCCTTAAATTTTCATAATGTTTCCAGTTTCACACTAAAATATTCAATATTTCTCTCCTCTCCTTCCTCTATGTTTTGGAACATTTCTCACTATTTTCCCAAGCATTTCTCCTATTTTTCTGTAAAATCTATCTTTTTTTAAATATTTATAATTTTTCGTTTTATACTTAAATTTCCACTATTTCTCTCCAAAACTTCCTCTGTGAAATATTTCTCCCTACTTTCCAAAGCAGTTCTCCTATTTTTCTCTAAAATCTCTCCTATTTTTTCCTTAAATTTTCTTAATTTTTCCAGTTTAAAATTTCCACTATTTCTCTCCAAAACTTACTCTGGGTTTTGGAACATTTCTCCCTACTTTACAAAGCAGTTCTCCTATTTTTCGCTAAAATCTCTCATTTTTTCCTTAAATTTTTATAATTTTTCCTGTTATACACTCAAATTTTTACTATTTCTCTACAAAACTTCCTCTCTGTTTTGGAACATTTCTCCATATTTTCCCAAGCAATTCTCCTATTTTTCTCTAAAATATCTCGTATTTTTTCCTTAAATTGTCATAATTTTTCTAGTTTTTATCTAAAATTTTCACTATTTCTGTCTAAAAGTTCCTGTATGTTTCTGAACATTTCTCCCTATTTTTCCAAGCATTTCTCCTTTTTTTCTCTAAAATCTCACCTATTTTTTCCTTAAATTTTCATAATTATTCCAGTTTAAATCTAAAATTTCCACTATTTCTCTCTAAAACTTCCTCTGTGTTTTGGAACATTTCTTCTTACTTTCCAAAGGACTCCTATTTTTCTCTAAAATCTCTCCTCTTTTCCTTAAATTTTTATAATTTTTCCTGTTATACACTCAAATTTTTACTATTTCTCTACAAAACTTCCTCTATGTTTCTGAAAATTTCTTCCTATTTTTCCAACCATTTCTCCTTTCTCTAAAATATCTCCTATTTTTTAATTGAATTTTCATAATTTTTCCAGTTTTACACTTAAATGTTCATTATTTCTCTCGAAAACTTCCTCTCTGTTTGGAACATTTCTCCATATTTTACCAAGCATTTCTCCTATTTTTTCCTTAAATTGTCATAATTTTTCTAGTTTTTATCTAAAATTTTCACTATTTCTGTCTAAAATTTCCTGTATGTTTCTGAACAATTCTCCCTATTTTCCAAAGCAGTTCTCTTATTTTTCTTTAAAATCTCTCCTTTTTTTATTTAATTTTCATAAATTTTCCTTTTTTACACTAAAATGTTCACTATTTCTAGACAAAACTTCCTCTATGTTTCTGAACATTTCTCCATATTTTTCCAAGCATTTCTCCTATTTTTCTCTAAAATCTCACCTATTTTTTCCTTAAATTTTCATAATTATTCCAGTTTAAATCTAAAATTTCCACTATTTCTCTCTAAAACTTCCTCTGTGAAATATTTCTCCCTACTTTCCAAAGCAGTTCTCCTATTTTTGTCTAAAATATCTCCTATTTTTTTCCTTAAATTTTCATAATTTTTCCAGTTTAAAATTTCCACTGTTTCTCTCCAAAACTTACTCTGGGTTTTGGAACATTTCTCTCTACTTTACAAAGCAGTTCTCCTATTTTTCGCTAAAATCTCTCATTTTTTCCTTAAATTTTTATAATTTTTCCTGTTTTACATTAAAATGTTCACTATTTATCTACAAAACTTCCTCTATGTTTCTGAATATTTCTCCCTATTTTCCCAAGCATTTCTCCTTAAATTTTTATAATGTTTCCAGTTTTACACTAAAATTTTCAATATTTCTCTCCTCTACTTCCTCTATGTTTTGGAACATTTCTCACTATTTTCCCAAGCATTTCTCCCATTTTTCACTAAAATCTATCCTTTTTTTAAATATTTATAATTTATCGTTTTATACAAATTTCCACTATTTCTCTCCAACACTTCCTCTGTGGAATATTTCTCCCTACTTTCCAAAGCAGTTCTCCTATTTTTCTCTAAAATCTATTTTTTCCTTAAATTTTCATAATTTTTCCAGTTTAAAATTTCCACTATTTCTCTCCAAAACTTACTCTGGGTTTTGGAACATTTCTCCCTACTTTACAAAGCAGTTCTCCTATTTTTCGCTAAACTCTCTCATTTTTTCCTTAAATTTTTATAATTTTTCCTGTTATACACTCAAATTTTTACTATTTCTCTACAAAACTTCCTCTCTGTTTTGGAACATTTCTCCATATTTTCCCAAGCAATTCTCTTATTTTTCTCTAAAATATCTCCTATTTTTTCCTTAAATTGTCATAATTTTTCTAGTTTTTATCTAAAATTTCCACTATTTCTCTCTAAAACTTCCTCTGTGTTTTGGAACATTTCTTCTTACTTTCCAAAGGACTCCTATTTTTCTCTAAAATCTCTCCTCTTTTCCTTAAATTTTTATAATTTTTCCTGTTATACACTCAAATTTTTACTATTTCTCTACAAAACTTCCTCTATGTTTCTGAAAATTTCTCCCTATTTTTCCAACCATTTCTCCTTTCTCTAAAATATCTCCTATTTTTTAATTGAATTTTCATAATTTTTCCAGTTTTACACTTAAATGTTCATTATTTCTCTCGAAAACTTCCTCTCTGTTTGGAACATTTCTCCATATTTTACCAAGCATTTTTCCTATTTTTCTCTAAAATATCTCCTATTTTTTATTAAATGCTCATAATTTTTCTAGTTTTAATCTAAAATTTTCACTATTTCTCTCTAAAAGTTCCTGTATGTTTCTGAACATTACTCTCTATTTTCCAAAGCAGTTTTCTTTTCTTTAAAATCTCTCCTTTTTTCCTTAAAATTTCATAAATTTTTCTTTTTTATACTAAAGTTTTCACTATTTTTCTCTAAAACTTCCTGTATGTTTCTGAACATTTCTCCCTATTTTCCGAAGCATTTTTTTCTCTAAAATGTCTCCTTTTTTCCATTAATTTTTATAATTTTTCCTGTTTTACACTAAAATGTTCACTATTTCTCTCCAAAACTTCCTATATGTTTTGGAACATTTCTCCCTATTTTCCCAAGCATTTCTCCTTAAATTTTCATAATGATTCCAGTTTCACACTAAAATATTCAATATATCTCTCCTCTCCTTCCTCTATGTTTTGGAACATTTCTCACTATTTTCCCAAGCATTTCTCCTATTTTTCTGTAAAATCTATCTTTTTTTAAATATTTATAATTTTTCGTTTTATACTTAAATTTCCACTATTTCTCTCCAAAACTTCCTCTGTGAAATATTTCTCCCTACTTTCCAAAGCAATTCTTCTATTTTTCTCTAAAATCTCTCCTCTTTTCCTTAAATTTTTATAATTTTTCCTGTTATACACTCAAATTTTCACTATTTCTCTACAAAACTTACTCTATGTTTCTGAACCTTTCTCCCTATTTTCCCAAGCATTTCTCCTTAAATTTTCATAATGTTTCCAGTTTCACACTAAAATATTCAATATTTCTCTCCTCTCCTTACTCTATGTTTTGGAACATTTCTCACTATTTTCCCAAGCATTTCTCCTATTTTTCTGTAAAATCTATCTTTTTTTAAATATTTATAATTTTTCGTTTTATACTTAAATTTCCACTATTTCTCTCCAAAACTTCCTCTGTGAAATATTTCTCCCTACTTTCCAAAGCAGTTCTCCTATTTTTCTCTAAAATCTCTCCTATTTTTTCCTTAAATTTTCATAATTTTTCCAGTTTAAAATTTCCACTATTTCTCTCCAAAACTTACTCTGGGTTTTGGAACATTTCTCCCTACTTTACAAAGCAGTTCTCCTATTTTTCGCTAAACTCTCTCATTTTTTCCTTAAATTTTTATAATTTTTCCTGTTATACACTCAAATTTTTATTATTTCTCTACAAAACTTCCTCTCTGTTTTGGAACATTTCTCCATATTTTCCCAAGCAATTCTCCTATTTTTCTCTAAAATATCTCCTATTTTTTCCTTAAATTGTCATAATTTTTCTAGTTTTTATCTAAAATTTTCACTATTTCTGTCTAAAAGTTCCTGTATGTTTCTGAACATTTCTCCCTATTTTTCCAAGCATTTCTCCTATTTTTCTCTAAAATCTCACCTATTTTTTCCTTAAATTTTCATAATTATTCCAGTTTAAATCTAAAATTTCCACTATTTCTCTCTAAAACTTCCTCTGTGTTTTGGAACATTTCTTCTTACTTTCCAAAGGACTCCTATTTTTCTCTAAAATCTCTCCTCTTTTCCTTAAATTTTTATAATTTTTCCTGTTATACACTCAAATTTTTACTATTTCTCTACAAAACTTCCTCTATGTTTCTGAAAATTTCTCCCTATTTTTCCAACCATTTCTCCTTTCTCTAAAATATCTCCTATTTTTTAATTGAATTTTCATAATTTTTCCAGTTTTACACTTAAATGTTCATTATTTCTCTCGAAAACTTCCTCTCTGTTTGGAACATTTCTCCATATTTTACCAAGCATTTCTCCTATTTTTCTCTAAAATATCTCCTATTTTTTATTAAATGCTCATAATTTTTTCTAGTTTTAATCTAAAATTTTCACTATTTCTCTCTAAAAGTTCTCTGTATGTTTCTGAACATTCTCCCTATTTTCCAAAGCAGTTCTCTTATTTTTCTTTAAAATCTCTCCTTTTTTTATTTAATTTTCATAAATTTTCCTTTTTTACACTAAAATGTTCACTATTTCTAGACAAAACTTCCTCTATGTTTCTGAACATTTCTCCATATTTTTCCAAGCATTTCTCCTATTTTTCTCTAAATTCTCACCTATTTTTTCCTTAAATTTTCATAATTAATTCCAGTTTAAATCTAAAATTTCCACTATTTCTCTCTAAAACTTCCTCTGTGAAATATTTCTCCCTACTTTCCAAAGCAGTTCTCCTATTTTTGTCTAAAATATCTCCTATTTTTTTCCTTAAATTTTCATAATTTTTCAGTTTAAAATTTCCACTGTTTCTCTCCAAAACTTACTCTGGGTTTTGGAACATTTCTCTCTACTTTACAAAGCAGTTCTCCTATTTTTCGCTAAAAATCTCTCATTTTTTCCTTAAATTTTTATAATTTTTCCTGTTTTACATTAAAATGTTCACTATTTATCTACAAAACTTCCTCTATGTTTCTGAATATTTCTCCCTATTTTCCCAAGCATTTCTCCTTAAATTTTTATAATGTTTCCAGTTTTACACTAAAATTTTCAATATTTCTCTCCTCTACTTCCTCTATGTTTTGGAACATTTCTCACTATTTTTCCCAAGCATTTCTCCCATTTTTCACTAAAATCTTATCCTTTTTTTAAATATTTATAATTTATCGTTTTATACAAATTTCCACTATTTCTCTCCAACACTTCCTCTGTGGAATATTTCTCCCTACTTTCCAAAGCAGTTCTCCTATTTTTCTCTAAAATCTATTTTTTCCTTAAATTTTCATAATTTTTCCAGTTTAAAATTTCCACTATTTCTCTCCAAAACTTACTCTGGGTTTTGGAACATTTCTCCCTACTTTACAAAGCAGTTCTCCTATTTTTCGCTAAACTCTCTCATTTTTTCCTTAAATTTTTATAATTTTTCCTGTTATACACTCAAATTTTTACTATTTCTCTACAAAACTTCCTCTCTGTTTTGGAACATTTCTCCATATTTTCCCAAGCAATTCTCTTATTTTTCTCTAAAATATCTCCTATTTTTTCCTTAAATTGTCATAATTTTTCTAGTTTTTATCTAAAATTTCCACTATTTCTCTCTAAAACTTCCTCTGTGTTTTGGAACATTTCTTCTTACTTTCC
The DNA here is from genome assembly GCF_947563725.1 of Argiope bruennichi. NCBI lineage: Eukaryota > Metazoa > Arthropoda > Arachnida > Araneae > Araneidae > Argiope > Argiope bruennichi. The sequence goes on from NC_079163.1 coordinate 134,968,909, forward strand.
AAAGGACTCCTATTTTTCTCTAAAATCTCTCCTCTTTTCCTTAAATTTTTATAATTTTTCCTGTTATACACTCAAATTTTTACTATTTCTCTACAAAACTTCCTCTATGTTTCTGAAAATTTCTCCCTATTTTTCCAACCATTTCTCCTTTCTCTAAAATATCTCCTATTTTTTAATTGAATTTTCATAATTTTTCCAGTTTTACACTTAAATGTTCATTATTTCTCTCGAAAACTTCCTCTCTGTTTGGAACATTTCTCCATATTTTACCAAGCATTTTTCCTATTTTTTCTCTAAAATATCTCCTATTTTTTATTAAATGCTCATAATTTTTCTAGTTTTAATCTAAAAATTTTCACTATTTCTCTCTAAAAGTTCCTGTATGTTTCTGAACATTACTCTCTATTTTCCAAAGCAGTTTTCTTTTCTTTAAAATCTCTCCTTTTTTCCTTAAAATTTCATAAATTTTTCTTTTTTATACTAAAGTTTTCACTATTTTTCTCTAAAACTTCCTGTATGTTTCTGAACATTCTCCCTATTTTCCGAAGCATTTTTTTCTCTAAAATGTCTCCTTTTTTCCATTAATTTTTACTCTATTTTTCCTGTTTTACACTAAAATGTTCACTATTTCTCTCCAAAACTTCCTATATGTTTTGGAACATTTCTCCCTATTTTCCCAAGCATTTCTCCTTAAATTTTCATAATGATTCCAGTTTCACACTAAAATATTCAATATATCTCTCCTCTCCTTCCTCTATGTTTTGGAACATTTCTCACTATTTTCCCAAGCATTTCTCCTATTTTTCTGTAAAATCTATCTTTTTTAAATATTTATAATTTTTCGTTTTATACTTAAATTTCCACTATTTCTCTCCAAAACTTCCTCTGTGAAATATTTCTCCCTACTTTCCAAAGCAATTCTTCTATTTTTCTCTAAAATCTCTCCTCTTTTCCTTAAATTTTTATAATTTTTCCTGTTATACACTCAAATTTTCACTATTTCTCTACAAAACTTACTCTATGTTTCTGAACCTTTCTCCCTATTTTCCCAAGCATTTCTCCTTAAATTTTCATAATGTTTCCAGTTTCACACTAAAATATTCAATATTTCTCTCCTCTCCTTCCTCTATGTTTTGGAACATTTCTCACTATTTTCCCAAGCATTTCTCCTATTTTTCTGTAAAATCTATCTTTTTTTAAATATTTATAATTTTTCGTTTTATACTTAAATTTCCACTATTTCTCTCCAAAACTTCCTCTGTGAAATATTTCTCCCTACTTTCCAAAGCAGTTCTCCTATTTTTCTCTAAAATCTCTCCTATTTTTTCCTTAAATTTTCATAATTTTTCCAGTTTAAAATTTCCACTATTTCTCTCCAAAACTTACTCTGGGTTTTGGAACATTTCTCCCTACTTTACAAAGCAGTTCTCCTATTTTTCGCTAAACTCTCTCATTTTTTCCTTAAATTTTTATAATTTTTCCTGTTATACACTCAAATTTTTATTATTTCTCTACAAAACTTCCTCTCTGTTTTGGAACATTTCTCCATATTTTCCCAAGCAATTCTCCTATTTTTCTCTAAAATATCTCCTATTTTTTCCTTAAATTGTCATAATTTTTCTAGTTTTTATCTAAAATTTTCACTATTTCTGTCTAAAAGTTCCTGTATGTTTCTGAACATTTCTCCCTATTTTTCCAAGCATTTCTCCTATTTTTCTCTAAAATCTCACCTATTTTTTCCTTAAATTTTCATAATTATTCCAGTTTAAATCTAAAATTTCCACTATTTCTCTCTAAAACTTCCTCTGTGTTTTGGAACATTTCTTCTTACTTTCCAAAGGACTCCTATTTTTCTCTAAAATCTCTCCTCTTTTCCTTAAATTTTTATAATTTTTCCTGTTATACACTCAAATTTTTACTATTTCTCTACAAAACTTCCTCTATGTTTCTGAAAATTTCTCCCTATTTTTCCAACCATTTCTCCTTTCTCTAAAATATCTCCTATTTTTTAATTGAATTTTCATAATTTTTCCAGTTTTACACTTAAATGTTCATTATTTCTCTCGAAAACTTCCTCTCTGTTTGGAACATTTCTCCATATTTTACCAAGCATTTCTCCTATTTTTCTCTAAAATATCTCCTATTTTTTATTAAATGCTCATAATTTTTCTAGTTTTAATCTAAAATTTTCACTATTTCTCTCTAAAAGTTCCTGTATGTTTCTGAACATTTCTCTCTATTTTCCAAAGCAGTTTTCTTTTCTTTAAAATCTCTCCTTTTTTCCTTAAAATTTCATAAATTTTTCTTTTTTACACTAAAGTTTTCACTATTTTTCTCTAAAACTTCCTGTATGTTTCTGAACATTTCTCCCTATTTTCCGAAGCATTTTTTTCTCTAAAATGTCTCCTTTTTTCCATTAATTTTTATAATTTTTCCTGTTTTACACTAAAATGTTCACTATTTCTCTCCAAAACTTCCTATATGTTTTGGAACATTTCTCCCTATTTTCCCAAGCATTTCTCCTTAAATTTTCATAATGTTTCCAGTTTCACACTAAAATATTCAATATTTCTCTCCTCTCCTTCCTCTATGTTTTGGAACATTTCTCACTATTTTCCCAAGCATTTCTCCATTTTTTCTCTAAAATATCTCCTATTTTTTCCTTAAATTGTCATAATTTTTCTAGTTTTTATCTAAAATTTTCACTATTTCTGTCTAAAAGTTCCTGTATGTTTCTGAACATTTCTCCCTATTTTCCAAAGCAGTTCTCTTATTTTTCTTTAAAATCTCTCCTTTTTTCCTTAAATTTTCAAAAATTTTCCTTTTTCACAATAAAGTTTTCAATATATTTCTCTAAAGGTTCCTGTAAGTTTCTGAACATTTCTCCCTATTTTCCAAAGCAGTTCTTCTATTTTTCTCTAAAATCTCTCCTCTTTTCCTTAAATTTTTATAATTTTTCCTGTTATACACTCAAATTTTCACTATTTCTCTACAAAACTTCCTCTATGTTTCTGAAAATTTCTCCCTATTTTTCCAACCATTTCTCCTATTTTTCTCTAAAATATCTCCTATTTTTTAATTGAATTTTCATAATTTTTCCAGTTTTACACTTAAATGTTCATTATTTCTCTCCAAAACTTCCTCTCTGTTTGGAACATTTCTCCATATTTTACCAAGCATTTCTCCTATTTTTCTCTAAAATATCTCCTATTTTTTATTAAATGCTCATAATTTTTCTAGTTTTAATCTAAAATTTTTATTTCTCTCTAAAACTTCCTGTATGTTTCTGAACATTTCTCCCTATTTTCCGAAGCATTTTTTTCTCTAAAATGTCTCTCTCTTTCAATTTTTATAATTTTTCCTGTTTTACACTAAAATGATCACTATTTCTCGGCAAAACTTCCTCTGTTTCTGAACATTTCTCCCTATTTTTCCAAGCATTTCTCCTATTTTTCTCTAAAATCTCACCTAGTTTTTCCTTAAATTTTTATTTTTCCCAGTTTAAAATTTCCACTATTTCTCTCCAAAACACTCTGGGTTTTGGAACATTTCTCCCTACTTTACAAAGCAGTTCTCCTATTTTTCGCTAAAATCTCTCATTTTTTCCTTAAATTTTTATAATTTTTCCTGTTATACACTCAAATTTTCACTATTTCTCTACAAAACTTCCTCTGTTTCTGAACATTTCTCCCTATTTTTCCAAGCATTTCTCCTATTTTTCTCTAAAATTTCCCCTATTTCTTCCTTAAATTTTTATAATTTTTATAGTTTTACACTGAAATTTTCACTATTTCTCTCCAGAACTTCCTGTAAGTTTCTGAACATTTCTCCCTATTTTCCGAAGCATTTCTCATTTTTTTTTCTCTAAAATCTCTCCTTTTTTTATTTAATTTTTATAATTTTTCCTGTTTTACACTAAAATGTTCACTATTTCTCGACAAAACTTCCTCTGTTTCTGAACATTTCTCCCTATTTTTCCAAGCATTTCTCCTATTTTTCTCTAAAATCTCACCTAGTTTTTCCTGAAATTTTCATAATTATTCCAGTTTAACTCTAAAATTTCCACTATTTCTCTCCAAAACTTCCTCCGTGTTTTCGAACATTTCTCCCTACTTTCCAAAGCAGTTCTTCTATTTTTCTCTCAAATCTCTCCTAGTTTTTCCTTAAATTTTCATAATTATTCCAGTTTAACTCTAAAAGTTCCACTATTTCTCTCCAAAACTTACTCCGTGTTTTGGAACATTTCTCCCTACTTTCCAAAGCAGTTCTTCTATTTTTCTCTAAAATCTCACCTAGTTTTTCCTTAAATTTTCATAATTATTCCAGTTTAACTCTAAAATTTCCACTATTTCTCTCTAAAACTTCCTCTGTGTTTTGGAACATTTCTCCTTACTTTCCAAAGGAGTTCTCCTATTTTTCTCTAAAATCTCTCCTCTTTTCCTTAAATTTTTATAATTTTTCCTGTTATACACTCAAATTTTCACTATTTCTCTACAAAACTTACTCTATGTTTCTGAACCTTTCTCCCTATTTTCAAAAGCATTTCACCTTAAATTTTTATAATGTTTCCAGTTTTACACTAAAATTTTCAATATTCCTCTATGTTTTGGAACATTTCTCACTATTTTTCCAAGCATTTCTCGTATTTTTCTCTAAAATCTCCCTACTTTCCAAAGCAGTTCTCCTATTTTTCGCTAAAATCTCTCATTTTTTCCTTAAATTTTTATAATTTTTCCTGTTATACACTCAAATTTTCACTATTTCTCTACAAAACTTCCTCTCTGTTTTGGAACATTTCTCCATATTTTCCCAAGCATTTCTCCTATTTTTCTCTAAAATATCTCCTATTTTTTCCTTAAATTGTCATAATTTTTCTAGTTTTTATCTAAAATTTTCACTATTTCTGTCTAAAAGTTCCTGTATAATTCTGAACATTTCTCCCTATTTTCCAAAGCAGTTCTTCTATTTTTCTCTAAAATCTCTCCTCTTTTCCTTAAATTTTTATAATTTTTCCTGTTATACACTCAAATTTTCACTATATCTACAAAACTTCCTCTATGTTTCTGAACATTCAAAAGCATTTCTCCTATTTTTAAAATTTCCCCTATTTCTTCCTTAAATTTTTATAATTTTTATAGTTTTACACTGAAATTTTCACTATTTCTCTCCAAAACTTCCTGTATGTTTCTGAACATTTCTCCATTTTCCAAGCATTTCTCCTATTTTTCTCTAAAATCTATCCCTTTTTTTAAATATTTATAATTTTTCGTTTTATACTTAAATTTCCACTATTTCTCTCCAAAACTTCCTCTGTGAAATATTTCTCCCTACTTTCCAAAGCAGCTCTCCTATTTTTCTCTAAAATCTCTCCTATTTTTTCCTTAAAGTTTCATAATTTTTCCAGTTTAACTCTATAATTTCCACTATTTCTCTCCAAAACTTACTCTGGGTTTTGGAACATTTCTCCCTACTTTACAAAGCAGTTCTATTTTTCGCTAAAATCTCTCATTTTTTTCCTGAAATTTTTATAATTTTTATAGTTTTACACTGAAATTTTCACTATTTCTCTCCAAAACTTCCTCTATGTTTTTGAATATTTCTCCCTATTTTCCCAAGCATTTCTCCTTAAATTTTCATAATGTTTCCAGTTTCACACTAAAATATTCAATATTTCTCTCCTCTCCTTCCTCTATGTTTTGGAACATTTCTCACTATTTTCCCAAGCTTTTCTCCTATTTTTCTGTAAAATCTATCTTTTTTTAAATATTTATAATTTTTCGTTTTATACTTAAATTTCCACTATTTCTCTCCAAAACTTCCTCTGTGAAATATTTCTCCCTACTTTCCAAAGCAGTTCTCCTATTTTTCTCTAAAATCTCTCCTATTTTTTCCTTAAATTTTCATAATTTTTCCAGTTTAAAATTTCCATTTCTCTCCAAAACTTACTCTGGGTTTTGGAACATTTCTTCCTACTTTACAAAGCAGTTCTCCTATTTTTCGCTAAACTCTCTCATTTTTTCCTTAAATTTTTATAATTTTTCCTGTTATACACTCAAATTTTTACTATTTCTCTACAAAACTTCCTCTCTGTTTTGGAACATTTCTCCATATTTTCCCAAGCAATTCTCCTATTTTTCTCTAAAATATCTCCTGTTTTTTCCTTAAATTGTCATAATTTTTCTAGTTTTTATCTAAAATTTTCACTATTTCTGTCTAAAAGTTCCTGTATGTTTCTGAACATTTCTCCCTCTTTTTCCAAGCATTTCTCCTATTTTTCTCTAAAATCTCACCTATTTTTTCCTTAAATTTTCATAATTATTCCAGTTTAAATCTAAAATTTTCACTATTTCTCTCTAAAACTTCCTCTGTGTTTTGGAACATTTCTTCTTACTTTCCAAAGGACTCCTATTTTTCTCTAAAATCTCTCCTCTTTTCCTTAAATTTTTATAATTTTTCCTGTTATACACTCAAATTTTTACTATTTCTCTACAAAACTTCCTCTATGTTTCAGAAAATGTCTCCCTATTTTTCCAACCATTTCTCCTTTCTCTAAAATATCTCCTATTTTTTAATTGAATTTTCATAATTTTTCCAGTTTTACACTTAAATGTTCATTATTTCTCTCGAAAACTTCCTCTCTGTTTGGAACATTTCTCCATATTTTACCAAGCATTTCTCCTATTTTTCTCTAAAATATCTCCTATTTTTTATTAAATGCTCATAATTTTTCTAGTTTTAATCTTAAATTTTCACTATTTCTCTCTAAAAGTTCCTGTATGTTTCTGAACATTTCTCTCTATTTTCCAAAGCAGTTTTCTTTTCTTTAAAATCTCTCCTTTTTTCCTTAAAATTTCATAAATTTTTCTTTTTTACACTAAAGTTTTCACTATTTTTCTCTAAAACTTCCTGTATGTTTCTGAACATTTCTCCCTATTTTCCGAAGCATTTTTTTCTCTAAAATGTCTCCTTTTTTCCTTTAATTTTTATAATTTTTCCTGTTTTACACTAAAATGTTCACTATTTCTCTCCAAAACTTCCTATATGTTTTGGAACATTTCTCCCTATTTTCCCAAGCATTTCTCTTTAAATTTTCATAATGTTTCCAGTTTCACACTAAAATATTCAATATTTCTCTCCTCTCCTTCCTCTATGTTTTGGAACATTTCTCACTATTTTCCCAAGCATTTCTCCTATTTTTCTGTAAAATCTATCTTTTTTTTAAATATTTATAATTTTTCGTTTTATACTTAAATTTCCACTATTTCTCTCCAAAACTTCCTCGGTGAAATATTTCTCCCTACTTTCCAAAGCAGTTCTCCTATTTTTCTCTAAAATCTCTCCTATTTTTTCCTTAAATTTTCATAATTTTTCCAGTTTAAAATTTCCACTATTTCTCTCCAAAACTTACTCTGGGTTTTGGAACATTTCTCCCTACTTTACAAAGCAGTTCTCCTATTTTTCGCTAAAATCTCTCATTTTTTCCTTAAATTTTTATAATTTTTCCTGTTATACACTCAAATTTTTACTATTTCTCTACAAAACTTCCTCTCTGTTTTGGAACATTTCTCCATATTTTCCCAAGCAATTCTCCTATTTTTCTCTAAAATATCTCCTATTTTTTCCTTAAATTGTCATAATTTTTCTAGTTTTTATCTAAAATTTTCACTATTTCTGTCTAAAAGTTCCTGTATGTTTCTGAACATTTCTCCCTATTTTTCCAAGCATTTCTCCTATTTTTCTCTAAAATCTCACCTATTTTTTCCTTAAATTTTCATAATTATTCCAGTTTAAATCTAAAATTTCCACTATTTCTCTCTAAAACTTCCTCTGTGTTTTGGAACATTTCTTCTTACTTTCCAAAGGACTAGTATTTTTCTCTAAAATCTCTCCTCTTTTCCTTAAATTTTTATAATTTTTCCTGTTATACACTCAAATTTTTACTATTTCTCTACAAAACTTCCTCTATGTTTCTGAAAATTTCTCCCTATTTTTCCAACCATTTCTCCTTTCTCTAAAATATCTCCTATTTTTTAATTGAATTTTCATAATTTTTCCAGTTTTACACTTAAATGTTCATTATTTCTCACGAAAACTTCCTCTCTGTTTGGAACATTTCTCCATATTTTACCAAGCATTTCTCCTATTTTTCTCTAAAATATCTCCTATTTTTTATTAAATGCTCATAATTTTTCTAGTTTTAATCTAAAATTTTCACTATTTCTCTCTAAAAGTTCCTGTATGTTTCTGAACATTTCTCTCTATTTTCCAAAGCAGTTTTCTTTTCTTTAAAATCTCTCCTTTTTTCCTTAAAATTTCATAAATTTTTCTTTTTTACACTAAAGTTTTCACTATTTTTCTCTAAAACTTCCTGTATGTTTCTGAACATTTCTCCCTATTTTCCGAAGCATTTTTTTCTCTAAAATGTCTCCTTTTTTCCTTTAATTTTTATAATTTTTCCTGTTTTACACTAAAATGTTCACTATTTCTCTCCAAAACTTCCTATATGTTTTGGAACATTTCTCCCTATTTTCCCAAGCATTTCTCCTTAAATTTTCATAATGTTTCCAGTTTCACACTAAAATATTCAATATTTCTCTCCTCTCCTTCCTCTATGTTTTGGAACATTTCTCACTATTTTCCCAAGCATTTCTCCTATTTTTCTGTAAAATCTATCTTTTTTTTAAATATTTATAATTTTTCGTTTTATACTTAAATTTCCACTATTTCTCTCCAAAACTTCCTCGGTGAAATATTTCTCCCTACTTTCCAAAGCAGTTCTCCTATTTTTCTCTAAAATCTCTCCTATTTTTTCCTTAAATTTTCATAATTTTTCCAGTTTAAAATTTCCACTATTTCTCTCCAAAACTTACTCTGGGTTTTGGAACATTTCTCCCTACTTTACAAAGCAGTTCTCCTATTTTTCGCTAAAATCTCTCATTTTTTCCTTAAATTTTTATAATTTTTCCTGTTATACACTCAAATTTTTACTATTTCTCTACAAAACTTCCTCTCTGTTTTGGAACATTTCTCCATATTTTCCCAAGCAATTCTCCTATTTTTCTCTAAAATATCTCCTATTTTTTCCTTAAATTGTCATAATTTTTCTAGTTTTTATCTAAAATTTTCACTATTTCTGTCTAAAAGTTCCTGTATGTTTCTGAACATTTCTCCCTATTTTTCCAAGCATTTCTCCTATTTTTCTCTAAAATCTCACCTATTTTTTCCTTAAATTTTCATAATTATTCCAGTTTAAATCTAAAATTTCCACTATTTCTCTCTAAAACTTCCTCTGTGTTTTGGAACATTTCTTCTTACTTTCCAAAGGACTAGTATTTTTCTCTAAAATCTCTCCTCTTTTCCTTAAATTTTTATAATTTTTCCTGTTATACACTCAAATTTTTACTATTTCTCTACAAAACTTCCTCTATGTTTCTGAAAATTTCTCCCTATTTTTCCAACCATTTCTCCTTTCTCTAAAATATCTCCTATTTTTTAATTGAATTTTCATAATTTTTCCAGTTTTACACTTAAATGTTCATTATTTCTCTCGAAAACTTCCTCTCTGTTTGGAACATTTCTCCATATTTTACCAAGCATTTCTCCTATTTTTCTCTAAAATATCTCCTATTTTTTATTAAATGCTCATAATTTTTCTAGTTTTAATCTAAAATTTTCACTATTTCTCTCTAAAAGTTCCTGTATGTTTCTGAACATTTCTCTCTATTTTCCAAAGCAGTTTTCTTTTCTTTAAAATCTCTCCTTTTTTCCTTAAAATTTCATAAATTTTTCTTTTTTACACTAAAGTTTTCACTATTTTTCTCTAAAACTTCCTGTATGTTTCTGAACATTTCTCCCTATTTTCCGAAGCATTTTTTTCTCTAAAATGTCTCCTTTTTTCCTTTAATTTTTATAATTTTTCCTGTTTTACACTAAAATGTTCACTATTTCTCTCCAAAACTTCCTATATGTTTTGGAACATTTCTCCCTATTTTCCCAAGCATTTCTCCTTAAATTTTCATAATGTTTCCAGTTTCACACAAATATTCAATATTTCTCTCCTCTCCTTCCTCTATGTTTTGGAACATTTCTCACTATTTTCCCAAGCATTTCTCCTATTTTTCTGTAAAATCTATCTTTTTTTAAATATTTATAATTTTTCGTTTTATACTTAAATTTCCACTATTTCTCTCCAAAACTTCCTCTGTGAAATATTTCTCCCTACTTTCCAAAGCAGTTCTCCTATTTTTCTCTAAAATCTCTCCTATTTTTTCCTTAAATTTTCATAATTTTTCCAGTTTAAAATTTCCACTTTTTTTCTCCAAAACTTACTCTGGGTTTGGGAACATTTCTCCCTACTTTACAAAGCAGTTCTCCTATTTTTCGCTAAAATCTCTCATTTTTTCCTTAAATTTTTATAATTTTTCCTGTTATACACTCAAATTTTTACTATTTCTCTACAAAACTTCCTCTCTGTTTTGGAACATTTCTCCATATTTTCCCAAGCAATTCTCCTATTTTTCTCTAAAATATCTCGTATTTTTTCCTTAAATTGTCATAATTTTTCTAGTTTTTATCTAAAATTTTCACTATTTCTGTCTAAAAGTTCCTGTATGTTTCTGAACATTTCTCCCTATTTTTCCAAGCATTTCTCCTATTTTTCTCTAAAATCTCACCTATTTTTTCCTTAAATTTTCATAATTATTCCAGTTTAAATCTAAAATTTCCACTATTTCTCTCTAAAACTTCCTCTGTGTTTTGGAACATTTCTTCTTACTTTCCAAAGGACTCCTATTTTTCTCTAAAATCTCTTCTCTTTTCCTTAAATTTTTATAATTTTTCCTGTTATACACTCAAATTTTTACTATTTCTCTACAAAACTTCCTCTATGTTTCTGAAAAATTTCTTCCTATTTTTCCAACCATTTCTCCTTTCTCTAAAATATCTCCTATTTTTTAATTGAATTTTCATAATTTTTCCAGTTTTACACTTAAATGTTCATTATTTCTCTCGAAAACTTCCTCTCTGTTTGGAACATTTCTCCATATTTTACCAACCATTTCTCCTATTTTTCTCTATAATATCTCCTATTTTTTATTAAATGCTCATAATTTTTCTAGTTTTAATCTAAAATTTTCACTATTTCTCTCTAAAAGTTCCTGTATGTTTCTGAACATTTCTCTCTATTTTCCAAAGCAGTTTTCTTTTCTTTAAAATCTCTCCTTTTTTCCTTAAAATTTCATAAATTTTTCTTTTTTACACTAAAGTTTTCACTATTTTTCTCTAAAACTTCCTGTATGTTTCTGAACATTTCTCCCTATTTTCCGAAGCATTTTTTTCTCTAAAATGTCTCCTTTTTTCCTTTAATTTTTATAATTTTTCCTGTTTTACAATAAAATGTTCACTCTTTCTCTCCAAAACTTCCTATATGTTTTGGAACATTTCTCCCTATTTTCCCAAGCATTTCTCCTTAAATTTTCATAATGTTTCCAGTTTCACACTAAAATATTCAATATTTCTCTCCTCTCCTTCCTCTATGTTTTGGAACATTTCTCACTCTTTTCCCAAGCATTTCTCCTATTTTTCTGTAAAATCTATCTTTTTTTAAATATTTATAATTTTTCGTTTTATACTTAAATTTCCACTATTTCTCTCCAAAACTTCCTCTGTGAAATATTTCTCCCTACTTTCCAAAGCAGTTCTTCTATTTTTCTCTAAAATCTCTCCTCTTTTCCTTAAATTTTTATAATTTTTCCTGTTATACACTCAAATTTTCTTTATTTCTCTACAAAACTTACTCTATGTTTCTGAACCTTTCTCCCTATTTTCCCAAGCATTTCTCCTTAAATTTTTATAATGTTTCCAGTTTTACACTAAAATTTTCAATATTTCTCTCCTCTACTTCCTCTATGTTTTGGAACATTTCTCACTATTTTCCCAAGCATTTCTCCTATTTTTCTGTGAAATCTATCTTTTTTTAAATATTTATAATTTTTCGTTTTATACTTAAATTTCCACTATTTCTCTCCAAAACTTCCTCTGTGAAATATTTCTCCCTACTTTCCAAAGCAGTTCTCCTATTTTTCTCTAAAATCTCTCCTATTTTTTCCTTAAATTTTTATAATTTTTCCAGTTTAACTCTAAAATTTCCACTATTTCTCTCCAAAACTTACTCTGGGTTTTGGAACATTTCTCCCTACTTTACAAAGCAGTTCTCCTATTTTTCGCTAAAATCTCTCATTTTTTCCTTAAATTTTTATAATTTTTCCTGTTATACACTCAAATTTTCACTATTTCTCTACAAAACTTCCTCTCTGTTTTGGAACATTTCTCCATATTTTCCCAAGCATTTCTCCTATTTTTTCCTTAAATTGTCATAATTTTTCTAGTTTTTATCTAAAATTTTCACTATTTCTGTCTAAAAGTTCCTGTATGTTTCTGAACATTTCTCCCTATTTTTCCAAGCATTTCTCCTATTTTTCTCTAAAATCTCACCTATTTTTTCCTTAAATTTTCATAATTATTCCAGTTTAAATCTAAAATTTCCACTATTTGTCTCTAAAACTTCCTCTGTGTTTTGGAACATTTTTCTTACTTTCCAAAGGACTCCTATTTTTCTCTAAAATCTCTCCTCTTTTCCTTAAATTTTTATAATTTTTCCTGTTATACACTCAAATTTTCACTATTTCTCTACAAAACTTACTCTATGTTTCTGATCCTTTCTCCCTATTTTCCCAAGCATTTCTCCTTAAATTTTTATAATGTTTCCAGTTTTACACTAAAATTTTCAATATTTCTCTCCTCTACTTCCTCTATGTTTTGGAACATTTCTCACTATTTTCCCAAGCATTTCTCCTATTTTTCTGTAAAATCTATCTTTTTTTTAAATATTTATAATTTTTCGTTTTATACTTAAATTTCCACTATTTCTCTCCAAAACTTCCTCTGTGAAATATTTCTCCCTACTTTCCAAAGCAGTTCTCCTATTTTTCTCTAAAATCTCTCCTATTTTTTCCTTAAATTTTCATAATTTTTCCAGTTTAAAATTTCCACTATTTCTCTCCAAAACTCTCTGGGTTTTGGAACATTTCTCCCTACTTTACAAAGCAGTTCTCCTATTTTTCGCTAAAATCTCTCATTTTTTCCTTAAATTTTTATAATTTTTCCTGTTATACACTCAAATTTTTACTATTTCTCTACAAAACTTCCTCTATGTTTCTGAAAATTTCTCCCTATTTTTCCAACCATTTCTCCTTTCTCTAAAATATCTCCTATTTTTTAATTGAATTTTCATAATTTTTCCAGTTTTACACTTAAATGTTCATTATTTCTCTCGAAAACTTCCTCTCTGTTTGGAACATTTCTCCATATTTTACCAAGCATTTCTCCTATTTTTCTCTAAAATATCTCCTATTTTTTATTAAATGCTCATAATTTTTCTAGTTTTAATCTAAAATTTTCACTATTTCTCTCTAAAAGTTCCTGTATGTTTCTGAACATTTCTCTCTATTTTCCAAAGCATTTTTTTCTCTAAAATGTCTCCTTTTTTCCTTTAATTTTTATAATTTTTCCTGTTTTACACTAAAATGTTCACTATTTCTCTCCAAAACTTCCTATATGTTTTGGAACATTTCTCCCTATTTTCCCAAGCATTTCTCCTTAAATTTTCATAATGTTTCCAGTTTCACACTAAAATATTCAATATTTCTCTCCTCTCCTTCCTCTATGTTTTGGAACATTTCTCACTATTTTCCCAAGCATTTCTCCTATTTTTCTGTAAAATCTATCTTTTTTTAAATATTTATAATTTTTCGTTTTATACTATTCCATACTCGTCCACTATTTCTCTCCAAAACTTCCTCTGTGAAATATTTCTCCCTACTTTCCAAAGCAGTTCTTCTATTTTTCTCTAAAATCTCTCCTCTTTTCCTTAAATTTTTATAATTTTTCCTGTTATACACTCAAATTTTCACTATTTCTCTACAAAACTTACTCTATGTTTCTGAACCTTTCTCCCTATTTTCCCAAGCATTTCTCCTTAAATTTTTATAATGTTTCCAGTTTTACACTAAAATTTTCAATATTTCTCTCCTCTACTTCCTCTGTGTTTTGGAACATTTCTCACTATTTTCCCAAGCATTTCTCCTATTTTTCTGTAAAATCTATCTTTTTTTAAATATTTATAATTTTTCGTTTTATACTTAAATTTCCACTATTTCTCTCCAAAACTTCCTCTGTGAAATATTTCTCCCTACTTTCCAAAGCAGTTCTCCTATTTTTCTCTAAAATCTCTCCTATTTTTTCCTTAAATTTTTATAATTTTTCCAGTTTAACTCTAAAATTTCCACTATTTCTCTCCAAAACTTACTCTGGGTTTTGGAACATTTCTCCCTACTTTACAAAGCAGTTCTCCTATTTTTCGCTAAAATCTCTCATTTTTTCCTTAAATTTTTATAATTTTTCCTGTTATACACTCAAACTTTCACTATTTCTCTACAAAACTTCCTCTCTGTTTTGGAACATTTCTCCATATTTTCCCAAGCATTTCTCCTATTTTTTCCTTAAATTGTCATAATTTTTCTAGTTTTTATCTAAAATTTTCACTATTTCTGTCTAAAAGTTCCTGTATGTTTCTGAACAATTCTCCCTATTTTCCAAAGCAGTTCTCTTATTTTTCTTTAAAATCTCTCCTTTTTTTATTTAATTTTCATAAATTTTCCTTTTTTACACTAAAGTATTCACTATATTTCTCTAAAACTTCCTCTGAGTTTCTGAACATTTCTCCCTATTTTCCGAAGCATTTCTCATTTTTTTCTCTAAAATCTCTCCTTTTTTCTTAAATTTTTATAATTTTTCCTGTTTTACACTAAAATGTTCACTATTTCTAGACAAAACTTCCTCTATGTTTCTGAACATTTCTCCATATTTTTCCAAGCATTTCTCCTATTTTTCTCTAAAATCTCACCTATTTTTTCCTTAAATTTTCCTAATTATTCCAGTTTAAATCTAAAATTTCCACTATTTCTCTCTAAAACTTCCTCTGTGAAATATTTCTCCCTACTTTCCAAGCAGTTCTCCTATTTTTGTCTAAAATATCTCCTATTTTTTTCCTTAAATTTTCATAATTTTTCCAGTTTAAAATTTCCACTGTTTCTCTCCAAAACTTACTCTGGGTTTTGGAACATTTCTCCCTACTTTACAAAGCAGTTCTCCTATTTTTCGCTAAAATCTCTCATTTTTTCCTTAAATTTTTATAATTTTTCCTGTTTTACATTAAAATGTTCACTATTTATCTACAAAACTTCCTCTATGTTTCTGAATATTTCTCCCTATTTTCCCAAGCATTTCTCCTTAAATTTTTATAATGTTTCCAGTTTTACACTAAAATTTTCAATATTTCTCTCCTCTACTTCCTCTATGTTTTGGAACATTTCTCACTATTTTCCCAAGCATTTCTCCTATTTTTCACTAAAATCTATCCTTTTTTTAAATATTTATAATTTATCGTTTTATACAAATTTCCACTATTTCTCTCCAACACTTCCTCTGTGGAATATTTCTCCCTACTTTCTAAAGCAGTTCTCCTATTTTTCTCTAAAATCTCTCCTTTTTTTCCTTAAATTTTCATAATTTTTCCAGTTTAACTCTAAAATTTCCACTATTTCTCTCCAAAACTTACTCTGGGTTTTGGAACATTTCTCCCTACTTTACAAAGCAGTTCTTTTATTTTTCGCTAAAATCTCTCATTTTTTCCTTAAGTTTTTATAATTTTTCCTGTTATACACTCAAATTTTCACTATTTCTCTACAAAACTTTCTCTCTGTTTTGGAACATTTCTCCATATTTTCACAAGGATTTCTCCTATTTTTCTCTAAAATATCTCCTATTTTTTACTTAAATTGTCATAATTTTTCTAGTTTTTATTTAAAATTTTCACTATTTATGTCTAAAAGTTCCTGTATGTTTCTGAACATTTCTCCCTATTTTCCAAAGCAGTTCTCTTATTTTTCTTTAAAATCTCTCCTTTTTCTATTTAATTTTCATAAATTTTCCTTTTTTACACTAAAGTTTTCACTATATTTCTCTAAAACTTCCTCTGAGTTTCTGAACATTTCTCCCTATTTTCCGAAGCATTTCTCATTTTTTTCTCTAAAATCTCTCCTTTTTTCTTAAATTTTTATAATTTTTCCTGTTATACACTCAAATTTTCACTATTTCTCTACAAAACTTCCTCTGTTTCTGAACATTTCTCCCTATTTTTCCAAGCATTTCTCCTATTTTTCTCTAAAATTTCCCCTATTTCTTCCTTAAATTTTTATAATTTTTATAGTTTTACACTAAAATTTTCACTATTTCTCTCCAGAACTTCCTGTATGTTTCTGAACATTTCTCCATTTTCCAAGCATTTCTCCTATTTTTCTCTAAAATCTCTCCTTTTTTCCTTAAATTTTTATAATTTTTCCTTTTTTACATTAAAATGTTCACTATTTCTCTACAAAACTTCCTCTATGTTTCTGAATATTTCTCCCTATTTTCCCAAGCATTTCTCCTTAAATTTTTATAATGTTTCCAGTTTTACACTAAAATTTTCAATATTTCTCTCCTCTACTTCCTCTATGTTTTGGAACATTTCTCACTATTTTTCCAAGCATTTCTCCTATTTTTCTCTAAAATCTCCCTACTTTCCAAAGCAGTTCTCCTATTTTTCTCTAAAATCTCCCTACTTTCCAAAGCAGTTCTCCTATTTTTCTCTAAAATCTCTCCTATTTTTTCCTTAAATTTTTATAGTTTTTCCAGTTTAACTCTAAAATTTCCACTATTTCTCTCCAAAACTTACTCTGGGTTTTGGAACATTTCTCCCTACTTTACAAAGCAGTTCTCCTATTTTTCGCTAAACTCTCTCCTTTTTTCCTTAAATTTTTATAATTTTTCCTGTTATACACTCAAATTTTTACTATTTCTCTACAAAACTTCCTCTCTGTTTTGGAACATTTCTCCATATTTTCCCAAGCATTTCTCCTATTTTTCTCTAAAATATCTCCTATTTTTTCTTTAAATTGTCATAATTTTTCTAGTTTTTATCTAAATTTTTCACTATTTCTGTCTAAAAGTTCCTGTATGTTTCTGAACATTTCTCCCTATTTTTCCAAGCATTTCTCCTATTTTTCTCTAAAATCTCACCTATTTTTTCCTTAAATTTTCATAATTATTCCAGTTTAAATCTAAAATTTCCACTATTTCTCTCTAAAACTTCCTCTGTGTTTTGGAACATTTCTTCTTACTTTCCAAAGGACTCCTATTTTTCTCTAAAATCTCTCCTCTTTTCCTTAAATTTTTATAATTTTTCCTGTTGTACACTCAAATTTTTACTATTTCTCTACAAAACTTCCTCTATGTTTCTGAAAATTTCTCCCTATTTTTCCAACCATTTCTCCTTTCTCTAAAATATCTCCTATTTTTTAATTGAATTTTCATAATTTTTCCAGTTTTACACTTAAATGTTCATTATTTCTCTCGAAAACTTCCTCTCTGTTTGGAACATTTCTCCATATTTTACCAAGCATTTCTCCTATTTTTCTCTAAAATATCTCCTATTTTTTATTAAATGCTCATAATTTTTCTAGTTTTAATCTAAAATTTTCACTATTTCTCTCTAAAAGTTCCTGTATGTTTCTGAACATTTCTCTCTATTTTCCAAAGCAGTTTTCTTTTCTTTAAAATCTCTCCTTTTTTCCTTAAAATTTCATAAATTTTTCTTTTTTACACTAAAGTTTTCACTATTTTTCTCTAAAACTTCCTGTATGTTTCTGAACATTTCTCCCTATTTTCCGAAGCATTTTTTTCTCTAAAATGTCTCCTTTTTTCCTTTAATTTTTATAATTTTTCCTGTTTTACACTAAAATGTTCACTATTTCTCTCCAAAACTTCCTATATGTTTTGGAACATTTCTCCCTTTTTTCTCAAGCATTTCTCCTATTTTTCTCTAAAATCTCTTCTATTTTGTCCTTAAATGTTCATAGAGAGATTTTATTACAATGCTAAGAATACGAGTAGATTAAAACTTATTGCCGAGACGTAATAAGGATAATAGAACCTTAAGACGCTCTCGAGGTACGAAATTGGTGGCTAGATCAATATAATGTGCCATTATGTTTTTCTGGTCTTCAGTTCGAATCTCGAAAGTGACAAATAATTTTGTAATTTTTATTTGTTTTAATAAATTTTATCTTTATTTCTCCATTAATCATAGAGTTACTATGAATCCATCCAAATAATATATTTCAAAACAATATTTTAATTTCAAAAAATTTCTATATTTAATCGGAATATCAAGAGTCAAGTTCAAGCACAAGCGCAGAATCTACTCGTATTCTTAGCATTTCTCTTTTAAAACCAGATTTACACTGTACTTAAAACTTATTGCCGAGTCGTAATGAGGTTCTTAGACACTTCAGACGCTCTCGAGGTACGAGACTTGGTGGCTAGATCGGCAGGGTACGCCATTGTACTTTTCTGGTCTCCTGTTCGAATCTCGAGAGCGACGAATAATTTTGTAATTTTTATTTTTTTTAATAAATTTTATCTATATTTCTCCATTAATCATAGAGTTACTATGAATCCATCCAAATAATATATTTCAAAACAATACTTTAATTTCAAAATATTTCTATATTTAATCGGAATATCAAGAGTCAAATTCAAGCACAAGCGCAGAATCTACTCGTATTCTTAGCATTTCTCTTTTAAAACCAGATTTACACTGTACTTAAAACTTATTGCCGAGTCGTAATGAGGTTCTTAGACCCTTCAGACGCTCTCGAGGTACGAGACTTGGTGGCCAGATCGTTAGTATGTGCCATTTTATTTTGCTGGTCTTCAGTTCGAATCTCGAGAGCGACAAAGAATTTTGTTATTTTTTTTTTTTTTGAATAAATTTTATCTATATTTCTCAATTATGCATGGAGTTATGATGAATTAATCCAAATCATATATTTCAAAACTATATTTTAATTTCAAAATATTTCTATATTTAATCGGAATTTCAAGAGACAAGTTCGCGCACATGCGCAGAATCTACTCGTATTCTTAGCATTTCTCTTCTAAAACCAGATTTACACTGTACTTAATACTTATTGCCGATTAAAAGCACAATGCTAAGAATACGAGTAGATTCTGCGCATGTGCACGAACTTGACTCTTGAATTTCCGATTAAATATAGAAATATTTTGAAATTAAAATAGAGTTTTCAAACATATGATTTGGAATAATTCATCATAACTGCATGAATAATTGAGAAATATAGATAAAATTTATTAAAAAAAAATAAAAATTACAAAATTATTTGTCGCTCTCGAGATTCGAACAGGAGACCAGAAAAATACAATGGCACATCCTGAAAATCTAGCCATCACGTCTCGTACCTCGAGAGCATCTGAAGGGTCTAAGAACCTCATTACGACTCGGCAAAAAATTTTAAGTACAGTGTAAATCTGGTTTTAAAAGCACAATTCTAAGAATACGAGTAGATTCTGCGCATGTGCGCATGTGCAACTTGACTCTTGACATTCCGATTAAACATAGAAATATTTTGAAATTAAATATAGTTTTGAAATATATGATTTGGTTATTACTCCATTAATCATAGAGTTACTATGAATCAATCCAAATCATATATTTTAAAACAATATTTTAATTTCAAAATATTTCTATATTTAATCGGAAATTCAAGAGTCCAGTTCGCGCACATGCGCAGAATCTACTCGTATTCTTAGCATTGTGCTTTTAAAACCAGATTTACACTGTACTTAAAACTTATTGCCGAGTCGTAATGAGGTTCTTAGACCCTTCAGACGCTCTCGAGGTACTAGACTTGGTGGACAGATTGGTAGGATGTGCCATTTTATTTTGCTGGTCTTCAGTTCGAGTCTTGAAACTGAGAACTTTTTAAATATATTTTTCTTTTCTTATTTTTACATTTTTTTTTAGATATTTTTATCCTTTATTCCCACACTTACTACGAAGTTTTCTAAATCTTATACTACTAAAATAAAATTTTATGTCAAAATATT
The DNA here is from genome assembly GCF_947563725.1 of Argiope bruennichi. Lineage (NCBI taxonomy): Eukaryota > Metazoa > Arthropoda > Arachnida > Araneae > Araneidae > Argiope > Argiope bruennichi. Next base: position 134,988,976 of record NC_079163.1, read on the forward strand.
TCTATATTCAAGAGAAATTTTAGGAGTCGAGTTCACGCACATGCGCAGAATTCATTCCTATTCAAAACATTGTGCTTTTAGACCAGAATGACACCACGTTAACACTTTTAGTGGATAATAATAATGAGAGTCTTAGACCATTTAGACGCACTGCGGGTACGAAGCGTCGTGGCCAGATCGGCAGCACGAGACATCTAGTTTTGCTGGTCTTCAGTTCGAGTCTCGAAACTGAGAACTTTTTAAATATATTTTTCTTTTCTTATTTTTACATTTTTTTTTAGATATTTTTATCCTTTATTCCCACACTTACTACGAAACTTTTCCAAATCTTATACTACTAAAATAAAATTTTATGTCAAAATATTTCTATATTCAAGAGAAATTTTAGGAGTCGAGTTCACGCACATGCGCAGAATTCATTCCTATTCAAAACATTGTGCTTTTAGACCAGAATGACACCACGTTAACACTTTTAGTGGATAATAATAATGAGAGTCTTAGACCATTTAGACGCACTGCGGGTACGAAGCGTCGTGGCCAGATCGGCAGCACGAGACATCTAGTTTTGCTGGTCTTCAGTTCGAGTCTTGAAACTGAGAACTTTTTAAATATATTTTTCTTTTCTTATTTTTACATTTTTTTTTAGATATTTTTATCCTTTATTCCCACACTTACTACGAAGTTTTCTAAATCTTATACTACTAAAATAAAATTTTATGTCAAAATATTTCTATATTCAAGAGAAATTTTAGGAGTCGAGTTCACGCACATGCGCAGAATTCATTCCTATTCAAAACATTGTGCTTTTAGACCAGAATGACACCACGTTAACACTTTTAGTGGATAATAATAATGAGAGTCTTAGACCATTTAGACGCACTGCGGGTACGAAGCGTCGTGGCCAGATCGGCAGCACGAGACATCTAGTTTTGCTGGTCTTCAGTTCGAGTCTCGAAACTGAGAACTTTTTAAATATATTTTTCTTTTCTTTTTTTTACATTTTTTTTAGATATTTTTATCCTTTATTCCCACACTTACTACGAAACTTTTCCAAATCTTATACTACTAAAATAAAATTTTATGTCAAAATATTTCTATATTCAAGAGAAATTTTAGGAGTCGAGTTCACGCACATGCGCAGAATTCATTCCTATTCAAAACATTGTGCTTTTAGACCAGAATGACACCACGTTAAAACTTTTAGTGGATAATCATAATGAGAGTCTTAGACCATTCAGACGCGCTGCGGGTACGAAGCTTCGTGGCCAGATCGGCAGCACGAGCCGTCTAGTTTTGCTGGTCTTCAGTTCGAGTCTCGAAACTGAGAACTTTATAAATATATTTTTCTTTTCTTTTTTTTACATTTTTTTTAGATATTTTTATCCTTTATTCCCACACTTACTACGAACTTTTCCAAATCTTATACAACTAAAATAAGATTTTATGTCAAAATATTTCTATATTCAAGAGAAATTTTAGGAGTCGAGTTCACGCACATGCGCAGAATTCATTCCTATTCAAAACATTGTGCTTTTAGACCAGAATGACACCACGTTAAAACTTTAGTGGATAATCATAATGAGAGTCTTAGACCATTCAGACGCGCTGCAGGTAAGAAGCTTCGTGGCCAGATCGGCAGAACTAGCCGTCTAGTTTTTCTGGTCTTCAGTTCGAGTCTCGAAACTGAGAACTTTTTAAATATATTTTTCTTTTCTTTTTTTTACATTTTTTTTAGATATTTTTATCCTTTATTCCCACACTTACTACGAACTTTTCCAAATCTTATACTACTAAAATAAAATTTTATGTCAAAATATTTCTATAGTCAAGAGAAATTTTAGGAGTCGAGTTCACGCACATGCGCAGAATTCATTCCTATTCAAAACATTGTGCTTTTAGACCAGAATGACACCACGTTAAAACTTTTAATGGATAATGATATTGAGAGTCTTAGACCATTCAGACGCGCTGCGGGTACGAAGCTTCGTGGCCAGATCGGCAGCACGAGCCATCTAGTTTTGCTGGTCTTCAGTTCGAGTCTCGAAACTGAGAACTTTTTAAATATATTTTTCTTTTCTTTTTTTTACATTTTTCTTAGATATTTTTATCCTTTATTCCGACTTTTACTACGAACTTTTCTAAATCTTATACTACTAAAATAAAATTTTATGTCAAAATATTTCTATATTCAAGAGAAATTTTAGGAGTCGAGTTCACGCACAGTCGCAGAATTCATTCCTATTCAAAACATTGTGCTTTTAGACCAGAATGACACCACGTTAAAACTTTTAGTGGATAATCATAATGAGAGTCTTAGACCATTCAGACGCACTGCGGATACGAAGCTTCGTGGCCAGATCGGCAGCACGAGCCATCTAGTTTTGCTGGTCTTCAGTTCGAGTCTCGAAACTGAGAACTTTTTAAATATATTTTTCTTTTCTTTTTTTTACATTTTTCTTAGATATTTTTATCCTTTATTCCCACACTTACTACGAACTTTTCCAAATCTTATACTACTAAAATAAAATTTTATGTCAAAATATTTCTATATTCAAGAGAAATTTTAGGAGTCGAGTTCACGCACATGCGCAGAATTCATTCCTATTCAAAACACTGTGCTTTTAGACCAGAATGACACCACGTTAAAACTTTTAGTGGATAATCATAATGAGAGTCTTAGACCATTCAGACGCGCTGCAGGTACGAAGCTTCGTGGCCAGATCGGCAGCACGAGCCGTCTAGTTTTGCTGGTCTTCAGTTCGAGTCTCGAAACTGAGAACTTTATAAATATATTTTTCTTTTCTTTTTTTTACATTTTTTTTAGATATTTTTATCCTTTATTCCCACACTTACTACGAACTTTTCCAAATCTTATACTACTAAAATAAAATTTTATGTCAAAATATTTCTATATTCAAGAGAAATTTTAGGAGTCGAGTTCACGCACATGCGCAGAATTCATTCCTATTCAAAAGATTGTGCTTTTAGACCAGAATGACACCACGTTAAAACTTTTAGTGGATAATCATAATGAGAGTCTTAGACCATTCAGACGCGCTGCGGGTACGAAGCTTCGTGGCCAGATCGGCAGCACGAGCCATCTAGTTTTGCTGGTCTTCAGTTCGAGTCTCGAAACTGAGAACTTTTTAAATATATTTTTCTTTTCTTTTTTTTACATTTTTTTTAGATATTTTTATCCTTTATTCCCACACTTACTACGAACTTTTCCAAATCTTATACTACTGAAATAAAATTTTATGTCAAAATATTTCTATATTCAAGAGAAATTTTAGGAGTCGAGTTCACACACATGCGCAGAATTCATTCCTATTCAAAACATTGTGCTTTTAGACCAGAATGACACCACGTTAAAACTTTTAGTGGATAATCATAATGAGAGTCTTAGACCATTCAGACGCGCTGCGGGTACGAAGCTTCGTGGCCAGATCGGCAGAACTAGCCGTCTAGTTTTTCTGGTCTTCAGTTCGAGTCTCGAAACTGAGAACTTTTTAAATATATTTTTCTTTTCTTTTTTTTACATTTTTTTTAGATATTTTTATCCTTTATTCCCACACTTACTACGAACTTTTCCAAATCTTATACTACTAAAATAAAATTTTATGTCAAAATATTTCTATAGTCAAGAGAAATTTTAGGAGTCGAGTTCACGCACATGCGCAGAATTCATTCCTATTCAAAACATTGTGCTTTTAGACCAGAATGACACCACGTTAAAACTTTTAATGGATAATGATATTGAGAGTCTTAGACCATTCAGACGCGCTGCGGGTACGAAGCTTCGTGGCCAGATCGGCAGCACGAGCCATCTAGTTTTGCTGGTCTTCAGTTCGAGTCTCGAAACTGAGAACTTTTTAAATATATTTTTCTTTTCTTTTTTTTACATTTTTCTTAGATATTTTTATCCTTTATTCCGACTTTTACTACGAACTTTTCTAAATCTTATACTACTAAAATAAAATTTTATGTCAAAATATTTCTATATTCAAGAGAAATTTTAGGAGTCGAGTTCACGCACAGTCGCAGAATTCATTCCTATTCAAAACATTGTGCTTTTAGACCAGAATGACACCACGTTAAAACTTTTAGTGGATAATCATAATGAGAGTCTTAGACCATTCAGACGCACTGCGGATACGAAGCTTCGTGGCCAGATCGGCAGCACGAGCCATCTAGTTTTGCTGGTCTTCAGTTCGAGTCTCGAAACTGAGAACTTTTTAAATATATTTTTCTTTTCTTTTTTTTACATTTTTCTTAGATATTTTTATTCTTTATTCCCACACTTACTACGAACTTTTCCAAATCTTATACTACTAAAATAAAATTTTATGTCAAAATATTTCTATATTCAAGAGAAATTTTAGGAGTCGAGTTCACGCACATGCGCAGAATTCATTCCTATTCAAAACACTGTGCTTTTAGACCAGAATGACACCACGTTAAAACTTTTAGTGGATAATCATAATGAGAGTCTTAGACCATTCAGACGCGCTGCAGGTACGAAGCTTCGTGGCCAGATCGGCAGCACGAGCCGTCTAGTTTTGCTGGTCTTCAGTTCGAGTCTCGAAACTGAGAACTTTATAAATATATTTTTCTTTTCTTTTTTTTACATTTTTTTTAGATATTTTTATCCTTTATTCCCACACTTACTACGAACTTTTCCAAATCTTATACTACTAAAATAAAATTTTATGTCAAAATATTTCTATATTCAAGAGAAATTTTAGGAGTCGAGTTCACGCACATGCGCAGAATTCATTCCTATTCAAAAGATTGTGCTTTTAGACCAGAATGACACCACGTTAAAACTTTTAGTGGATAATCATAATGAGAGTCTTAGACCATTCAGACGCGCTGCGGGTACGAAGCTTCGTGGCCAGATCGGCAGCACGAGCCATCTAGTTTTGCTGGTCTTCAGTTCGAGTCTCGAAACTGAGAACTTTTTAAATATATTTTTCTTTTCTTTTTTTTACATTTTTTTTAGATATTTTTATCCTTTATTCCCACACTTACTACGAACTTTTCCAAATCTTATACTACTGAAATAAAATTTTATGTCAAAATATTTCTATATTCAAGAGAAATTTTAGGAGTCGAGTTCACACACATGCGCAGAATTCATTCCTATTCAAAACATTGTGCTTTTAGACCAGAATGACACCACGTTAAAACTTTTAGTGGATAATCATAATGAGAGTCTTAGACCATTCAGACGCGCTGCGGGTACGAAGCTTCGTGGCCAGATCGGCAGCACGAGCCATCTAGTTTTGCTGGTCTTCAGTTCGAGTCACGAAACTGAGAACTTTTTAAATATATTTTTCTTTTCTTTTTTTTACATTTTTCTTAGATATTTTTATCCTTTATTCCCACACTTACTACGAACTTTTCCAAATCTTATACTACTAAAATAAAATTTTATGTCAAAATATTTCTATATTCAAGAGAAATTTTAGGAGTCGAGTTCACGCACATGCGCAGAATTCATTCCTATTCAAAACATTGTGCTTTTAGACCAGAATGACACCACGTTAAAACTTTTAGTTTATAATGATAATGAGAGTCTTAGACCATTCAGACGCGCTGCAGGTACGAAGCTTCGTGGCCAGATCGGCAGCACGAGCCGTCTAGTTTTGCTGGTCTTCAGTTCGAGTCTCGAAACTGAGAACTTTATAAATATATTTTTCTTTTCTTTTTTTTACATTTTTTTTAGATATTTTTATCCTTTATTCCCACACTTACTACGAACTTTTCCAAATCTTATACTACTAAAATAAAATTTTATGTCAAAATATTTCTATATTCAAGAGAAATTTTAGGAGTCGAGTTCACACACATGCGCAGAATTCATTCCTATTCAAAACATTGTGCTTTTAGACCAGAATGACACCACGTTAAAACTTTTAGTGGATAATCATAATGAGAGTCTTAGACCATTCAGACGCACTGCGGGTACGAAGCTTCGTGGCCAGATCGGCAGCACGAGCCATCTAGTTTTGCTGGTCTTCAGTTCGAGTCTCGAAACTGAGAACTTTTTAAATATATTTTTCTTTTCTTTTTTTTACATTTTTTTTAGATGTTTTTATCCTTTATTCCCACACTTACTGCGAACTTTTCCAAATCTTATACTACTAAAATAAAATTTTATGTCAAAATATTTCTATATTCAAGAGAAATTTTAGGAGTCGAGTTCACGCACATACGCAGAATTCATTCCTATTCAAAACATTGTGCTTTTAGACCAGAATGACACCACGTTAAAACTTTTAGTGGATAATCATAATGAGAGTCTTAGACCATTCAGACGTGCTGCAGGTACGAAGCTTCGTGGCCAGATCGGCAGCACGAGCCGTCTAGTTTTGCTGGTCTTCAGTTCGAGTCTCGAAACTGAGAACTTTTTAAATATATTCTTCTTTTCTTTTTTTTTACATTTTTTTAGATATTTTTATCCTTTATTCCCACACTTACTACGTACTTTTCCAAATCTTATACTAGTAAAATAAAATTTTATGTCAAAATATTTCTATATTCAAGAGAAATTTTAGGAGTCGAGTTCACGCACATGCGCAGAATTCATTCCTATTCAAAACATTGTGCTTTTGGACAAGAATGACACCACGTTAAAACTTTTAGTGGTTAATCATAATGAGAGTCTTAAACCATTCAGACGCGCGGCAGGTATAAAGCTTCGTGGCCAGATCGGCAGCACGAGCCGTCTAGTTTTGCTGGTCTTCAGTTCGAGTCTCGAAACTGAGAACTTTTTAAATATATTCTTCTTTTCTTTTTTTTACATTTTTTTTAGATATTTTTATCCTTTATTCCCACACTTACTACGAACTTTTCTAAATCTTATACTACTAAAATAAAATTTTATGTCAAATTATTTCTATATTCAAGAGAAATTTTAGGAGTCGAGTTCACGCACATGCGCAGAATTCATTCCTATTCAAAAGATTGTGCTTTTAGACCAGAATGACACCATGTTAAAACTTTTAGTGGATAATCATAATGAGAGTCTTAGACCATTCAGACGATTTCCGGGTACAAAGCGTCATGGCCAGATCGGCAGCAAGAGCCACCTATTTTTGCTAGTCTTCAGTTCGAGTATCGAAAATGAGAACGTTTTAAATATTTTTTTCTTTTCTTTTTCTTAAATTTATTTAGATATTTTTATCCTTTATTCCCACACTTACTACGAACTTTTCCAAATCTTATACTACTAAAATATAATTTATTGCCAAAATATTTCTATATTCAAGAGAAATTTTAGGAGTCGAGTTCACGCACATGCGCAGAATTCATTCCTATTCAAAACATTGTGCTTTTAGACCAGAATGACACCACGTTAAAACTTTTAGTTTATAATGATAATGAGAGTCTTAGACCATTCAGACGCGCTGCAGGTACGAAGCTTCGTGGCCAGATCGGCAGCACGAGCCGTCTAGTTTTGCTGGTCTTCAGTTCGAGTCTCGAAACTGAGAACTTTATAAATATATTTTTCTTTTCTTTTTTTTACATTTTTTTTAGATATTTTTATCCTTTATTCCCACTCTTACTACGAACTTTTCCAAATCTTATACTACTAAAATAAAATTTTATGTCAGAATATTTCTATATTCAAGAGAAATTTTAGGAGTCGAGTTCACGCACATGCGCAGAATTCATTCCTATTCAAAAGATTGTGCTTTTAGACCAGAATGACACCACGTTAAAACTTTTAGTTTATAATGATAATGAGAGTCTTATACCATTCAGACGCGCTGCAGGTACGAAGCTTCCTGGCCAGATCGGCAGCACGAGCCGTCTAGTTTTGCTGGTCTTCAGTTCGAGTCTCGAAACTGAGAACTTTATAAATATATTTTTCTTTTCTTTTTTTTACATTTTTTTTAGATATTTTTATCCTTTATTCCCACTCTTACTACGAACTTTTCCAAATCTTATACTACTAAAATAAAATTTTATGTCAAAATATTTCTATATTCAAGAGAAATTTTAGGAGTCGAGTTCACGCACATGCGCAGAATTCATTCCTATTCAAAACATTGTGCTTTTAGACCAGAATCACACCACGTTAAAACTTTTAGTGGATAATCATAATGAGAGTCTTAGACCATTCAGACGCGCTGCGGGTACGAAGCTTCGTGGCCAGATCGGCAGCACGAGCCATCTAGTTTTGTTGGTCTTCAGTTCGAGTCTCGAAACTGAGAACTTTTTAAATATATTTTTCTTTTCTTTTTTTTACATTTTTTTAGATATTTTTATCCTTTATTCCCACACTTACTACGAACTTTTCCAAATCTTATACTACTGAAATAAAATTTTATGTCAAAATATTTCTATATTCAAGAGAAATTTTAGGAGTCGAGTTCACACACATGCGCAGAATTCATTCCTATTCAAAACATTGTGCTTTTAGACCAGAATGACACCACGTTAAAACTTTTAGTGGATAATCATAATGAGAGTCTTAGACCATTCAGACGCGCTGCGGGTACGAAGCTTCGTGGCCAGATCGGCAGCACGAGCCATCTAGTTTTGCTGGTCTTCAGTTCGAGTCACGAAACTGAGAACTTTTTAAATATATTTTTCTTTTCTTTTTTTTACATTTTTCTTAGATATTTTTATCCTTTATTCCCACACTTACTACGAACTTTTCCAAATCTTATACTACTAAAATAAAATTTTATGTCAAAATATTTCTATATTCAAGAGAAATTTTAGGAGTCGAGTTCACGCACATGCGCAGAATTCATTCCTATTCAAAACATTGTGCTTTTAGACCAGAATGACACCACGTTAAAACTTTTAGTTTATAATGATAATGAGAGTCTTAGACCATTCAGACGCGCTGCAGGTACGAAGCTTCGTGGCCAGATCGGCAGCACGAGCCGTCTAGTTTTGCTGGTCTTCAGTTCGAGTCTCGAAACTGAGAACTTTATAAATATATTTTTCTTTTCTTTTTTTTACATTTTTTTTAGATATTTTTATCCTTTATTCCCACACTTACTACGAACTTTTCCAAATCTTATACTACTAAAATAAAATTTTATGTCAAAATATTTCTATATTCAAGAGAAATTTTAGGAGTCGAGTTCACGCACATGCGCAGAATTCATTCCTATTCAAAAGATTGTGCTTTTAGACCAGAATGACACCACGTTAAAACTTTTAGTGGATAATCATAATGAGAGTCTTAGACCATTCAGACGCGCTGCGGGTACGAAGCTTCGTGGCCAGATCGGCAACACGAGCCATCTAGTTTTGCTGGTCTTCAGTTCGAGTCTCGAAACTGAGAACTTTTTAAATATATTTTTCTTTTCTTTTTTTTACATTTTTTTTAGATGTTTTTATCCTTTATTCCCACACTTACTGCGAACTTTTCCAAATCTTATACTACTAAAATAAAATTTTATGTCAAAATATTTCTATATTCAAGAGAAATTTTAGGAGTCGAGTTCACGCACATACGCAGAATTCATTCCTATTCAAAACATTGTGCTTTTAGACCAGAATGACACCACGTTAAAACTTTTAGTGGATAATCATAATGAGAGTCTTAGACCATTCAGACGTGCTGCAGGTACGAAGCTTCGTGGCCAGATCGGCAGCACGAGCCGTCTAGTTTTGCTGGTCTTCAGTTCGAGTCTCGAAACTGAGAACTTTTTAAATATATTCTTCTTTTCTTTTTTTTACATTTTTTTAGATATTTTTATCCTTTATTCCCACACTTACTACGTACTTTTCCAAATCTTATACTAGTAAAATAAAATTTTATGTCAAAATATTTCTATATTCAAGAGAAATTTTAGGAGTCGAGTTCACGCACATGCGCAGAATTCATTCCTATTCAAAACATTGTGCTTTTGGACAAGAATGACACCACGTTAAAACTTTTAGTGGTTAATCATAATGAGAGTCTTAAACCATTCAGACGCGCGGCAGGTATAAAGCTTCGTGGCCAGATCGGCAGCACGAGCCGTCTAGTTTTGCTGGTCTTCAGTTCGAGTCTCGAAACTGAGAACTTTTTAAATATATTCTTCTTTTCTTTTTTTTACATTTTTTTTAGATATTTTTATCCTTTATTCCCACACTTACTACGAACTTTTCTAAATCTTATACTACTAAAATAAAATTTTATGTCAAATTATTTCTATATTCAAGAGAAATTTTAGGAGTCGAGTTCACGCACATGCGCAGAATTCATTCCTATTCAAAAGATTGTGCTTTTAGACCAGAATGACACCATGTTAAAACTTTTAGTGGATAATCATAATGAGAGTCTTAGACCATTCAGACGATTTCCGGGTACAAAGCGTCATGGCCAGATCGGCAGCAAGAGCCACCTATTTTTGCTAGTCTTCAGTTCGAGTATCGAAAATGAGAACGTTTTAAATATTTTTTTCTTTTCTTTTTCTTAAATTTATTTAGATATTTTTATCCTTTATTCCCACACTTACTACGAACTTTTCCAAATCTTATACTACTAAAATATAATTTATTGCCAAAATATTTCTATATTCAAGAGAAATTTTAGGAGTCGAGTTCACGCACATGCGCAGAATTCATTCCTATTCAAAACATTGTGCTTTTAGACCAGAATGACACCACGTTAAAACTTTTAGTTTATAATGATAATGAGAGTCTTAGACCATTCAGACGCGCTGCAGGTACGAAGCTTCGTGGCCAGATCGGCAGCACGAGCCGTCTAGTTTTGCTGGTCTTCAGTTCGAGTCTCGAAACTGAGAACTTTATAAATATATTTTTCTTTTCTTTTTTTTACATTTTTTAAAGATATTTTTATCCTTTATTCGCACACTTACTACGAACTTTTAAAAATCTTATACTACTAAAATAAAATTTTATGTCAAAATATTTCTATATTCAAGAGAAATTTTAGGAGTCGAGTTCACGCACATGCGCAGAATTCATTCCTATTCAAAAGATTGTGCTTTTAGACCAGAATGACACCACGTTAAAACTTTTAGTTTATAATGATAATGAGAGTCTTAGACCATTCAGACGCGCTGCAGGTACGAAGCTTCCTGGCCAGATCGGCAGCACGAGCCGTCTAGTTTTGCTGGTCTTCAGTTCGAGTCTCGAAACTGAGAACTTTATAAATATATTTTTCTTTTCTTTTTTTTACATTTTTTTTAGATATTTTTATCCTTTATTCCCACTCTTACTACGAACTTTTCCAAATCTTATACTACTAAAATAAAATTTTATGTCAAAATATTTCTATATTCAAGAGAAATTTTAGGAGTCGAGTTCACGCACATGCGCAGAATTCATTCCTATTCAAAACATTGTGCTTTTAGACCAGAATGACACCACGTTAAAATTTTTAGTTGATAATCATAATGAGAGTCTTAGATCATTCAGACGGGCTGCAGTTACGAAGCTTCGTGGCCAGATCGGCAGCACGAGCCATCTAGTTTTGCTGGTCTTCAGTTCGAGTCTCGAAACTGAGAACTTTTTAAATATATTCTTCTTTTCTTTTTTTACATTTTTTAAAGATATTTTTATCCTTTATTCGCACACTTACTACGAACTTTTCAAAATCTTATACTACTAAAATAAAATTTTATGTCCTAATATTTCTATATTCAAGAGAAATTTTAGGAGTCGAGTTCACGCACATGCGCAGAATTCATTCCTATTCAAAACATTGTGCTTTTGGACAAGAATGACACCACGTTAAAATTTTTAGTTGATAATCATAATGAGAGTCTTAGACCATTCAGACGCGCTGCGGATACGAAGCTTCGTGGCCAGATCGGCAGCACGAGTCATCTAGTTTTGCTGGTCTTCAGTTCGAGTCTCGAAACTGAGAACTTTTTAAATATATTTTTCTTTTTTTTTAACATTTTTTTTAGATATTTTTATCCTTTATTCCCACACTTACTACGAACTTTTCAAATCTTATACTACTAAAATAAAATTTTATGTCAAAATATTTCTATATTCAAGAGAAATTTTAGGAGTCGAGTTCACGCACATGCGCAGAATTCATTCCTATTCAAAAGATTGTGCTTTTAGACCAGAATGACACCATGTTAAAACTTTTAGTGGATAATCATAATGAGAGTCTTAGACCATTCAGACGATTTCCGGGTACGAAGCGTCATGGCCAGATCGGCAGCAAGAGCCACCTATTTTTGCTAGTCTTCAGTTCGAGTATCGAAAATGAGAACGTTTTAAATATTTTTTTCTTTTCTTTTTTTTGAATTCATTTAGATATTTTTATCCTTTATTCCCACACTTCCTATGAACTTTTCCAAATCTTATACTACTAAAATATAATTTATTGCCAAAATATTTCTATATTCAACAGAAATTTTAGAAGTCGAGTTCACGCACATGCGCAGAATTCATTCCTATTCAAAAGATTGTGCTTTTAGAAAAGAATGACACCACGTTAAAACTTTTAGTGGATAATCATAATGAGAGTCTTAGACCATTCAGACGCGCTGCGGGTACAAAAGCTTCGGGGCCAGATCGGCAGTACGAGCCATCTAGTTTTGCTGGTCTTCAGTTTGAGTCTCGAAACTGAGAACTTTTTCAATATATTTTTCTTTTTTTTTTACATTTTTTTTAGATATTTTTATCCTTTTTTCCCACACTTACTACGAACTTTTCCAAATCTTATACTACTAAAATAAAATTTTATGTCAAAATATTTCTATATTCAAGAGAAATTTTAGGAGTCGAGTTCACGCACATGCGCAGAATTCATTCCTATTCAAAAGATTGTGCTTTTAGACCAGAATGACACCACGTTAAAACTTTTAGTGGATAATCATAATGAGAGTCTTAGACCATTCAGACGCGCTGCGGTTACGAAGCTTCGTGGCCAGATCGGCAGCACGAGCCATCTAGTTTTGCTGGTCTTCGGTTCGAGTCTCGTAACTGAGAACTTTTTAAATATATTTTTCTTTTCTTTTTTTTACATTTTTTTAGATATTTTTATCCTTTATTCCCACACTTACTACGAACTTTTCCAAATCTTATACGACTAAAATAAAATTTTATGTCAAAATATTTCTATATTCAAGAGAAATTTTAGGAGTCGAGTTCACGCACATGCGCAGAATTCATTCCTATTCAAAACATTGTGCTTTTAGACCAGAATGACACCAGGTTAAAAATTTTAGTTTATAATCATAATGAGAGTTTTAGACCATTCAGACGCGCTGCAGGTACGAAGCTTCGTGGCCAGATAGGCAGCACGAGCCGTCTAGTTTTGCTGGTCTTCAGTTCGAGTCTCGAAACTGAGAACTTTATAAATATATTTTTCTTTTCTTTTTCTTACATTTTTTTTAGATATTTTTATCCTTTCTTCCCACACTTACAACGAACTTTTCCAAATCTTATACTACTAAAATAAAATTTTATGTCAAAATATTTCTATATTCAAGAGAAATTTTAGGAGTCGAGTTCACGCACATGCGCAGAATTCATTCCTATTCAAAACATTGTGCTTTTAGACCAGAATGACACCACGTTAAAACTTTTAGTGGATAATCACAATGAGAGTCTTAGACCATTCAGACGCGCAGTGGGTACGAAGCTTCGTGGCCAGATCGGCAGCACGAGCCATCTAGCTTTGCTGGTCTTCAGTTCGACTCTCGAAACTGAGAACTTTATAAATATATTTTTCTTTTCTTTTTTCAACATTTTTTTTAGATATTTTTATCCTTTATTCTCACACTTACTACGTACTTTTCCAAATCTTATACTAGTAAAATAAAATTTTATGTCAAAATATTTCTATATTCAAGAGAAATTTTAGGAGTCGAGTTCACGCACAAGCGCAGAATTCATTCCTATTCAAAACATTGTGCTTTTGGACAAGAATGACACCATGTTAAAACTTTTAGTGGATAATCATAATGAGAGTCTTAGACCATTCAGACGATTTCCGGGTACGAAGCGTCATGGCCAGATCGGCAGCAAGAGCCACCTATTTTTGCTAGTCTTCAGTCCGAGTCTCGAAACTGAGAACTTTTTCAATATATTTTTCTTTTCTTTTTTTTACATTTTTTAAAGATATTTTTATCCTTTATTCCCACACTTACTAAGAACTTTTCCAAATCTTATACTACTAAAATAAAATTTTATGTCAAAATATTTCTACATTCAAGAGAAATTTTAGAAGTCGAGTTCACGCACATGCGCAGAATTCATTCCTATTCAAAACATTGTGCTTTTAGACCAAAATGACACCACGTTGACTAACACTTTTGGTGGATAATCATAATGAGAGTCTTAGACCATTCAGACGCGCAGCGGGTACGAAGCTTCGTGGCCAGATCGGCAGCACGAGCCATCTAGTTTTGCTGGTCTTCAGTTCGAGTCTCGAAACTGAGAACTTTTTAAATATATTTTTCTTTTCTTTTTTTTACATTTTTTTAGATATTTTTATCCTTTATTCCAACACTTACTACGAACTTTTCCAAATCTTATACTACTAAAATAAAATTTTATGTCAAAATATTTCTATATTCAAGAGAAATTTTAGGAGTCGAGTTCACGCACATGCGCAGAATTCATTCCTATTCAAAACATTGTGCTTTTAGACCAGAATGACACCACGTTAAAACTTTTAGTGGATAATCATAATGAGAGTCTTAGACCATTCAGACGCGCTGCAGGTACGAAGCTTCGTGGCCAGATCGGCAGCACGAGCCGTCTAGTTTTGCTGGTCTTCAGTTCGAGTCTCGAAACTGACAACTTTATAAATATATTTTTCTTTTCTTTTTTCAACATTTTTTTTAGATATTTTTATCCTTTATTCTCACACTTACTACGTACTTTTCCAAATCTTATACTAGTAAAATAAAATTTTATGTCAAAATATTTCTATATTCAAGAGAAATTTTAGGAGTCGAGTTCACGCACATGCGCAGAATTCATTCCTATTCAAAACATTGTGCTTTTGGACAAGAATGACACCATGTTAAAACTTTTAGTAGATAATCATAATGAGAGTCTTAGACCATTCAGACGATTTCCGGGTACGAAGCTTCGTGGCCAGATCGGCAGCACGAGCCGTCTAGTTTTGCTGGTCTTCAGTTCGAGTCTCGAAACTGAGAACTTTTTAAATATATTTTTCTTTTCTTTTTTTTACATTTTTTTTAGATATTTTTATCCTTTATTCCTACACTTACTACGAACTTTTTAAATCTTATACTACTAAAATAAAATTTTGTGTCAAAATATTTCTATATTCAAGAGAAATTTTAGGAGTCGAGTTCACGCACAAGCGCAGAATTCATTCCTATTCAAAACATTGTGCTTTTGGACCAGAATGACACCACGTTAAAACTTTTAGTTGATAATCATAATGAGAGTCTTAGACCATTTAGACGCGCTGCAGGTAAGAAGCTTCGTGGCCAGATCGGCAGCATGAGCCATCTAGTTTTTCTGGTCTTCAGTTCGAGTCTCGAAACTGAGAACTTTTTCAATATATTTTTCTTTTCTTTTTTTTAAGTTTTATTTTAGATATTTTTATCCTTTATTCCCACAATTACTACGAACTTTTCCAAATCTTATACTACTAAAATAAAATTTTATGTCAAAATATTTCTATATTCAAGAGAAATTTTAGGAGTCGAGTTCACGCACATGCGCAGAATTCATTCCTATTCAAAACATTGTGCTTTTAGACCAGAATGACACCACGTTAAAACTTTTAGTTGATAATCATAATGAGAGTCTTAGACCATTCAGACGCGCTGCAGGTAAGAAGCTTCGTGGCCAGATCGGCAGAACTAGCCATCTAGTTTTGCTGGTCTTCAGTTGGAGTCTCGAAACTGAGAACTTTTTAAATATATTTTTCTGTTCTTTTTTTTACATTTTTTTTAGATATTTTTATCCTTTATTCCCACACTTACTACGAACTTTTCCAAATCTTATACTACTAAAATAAAATTTTATGTCAAAATATTTCTATATTCAAGAGAAATTTTAGGAGTCGAGTTCACGCACATGCGCAGAATTCATTTCTATTCAAAACATTGTGCTTTTAGACCAAAATGACACCACGTTGACTAACACTTTTGGTGGATAATCATAATGAGAGTCTTAGAACATTCTGACGCGCTGCGGGTACGAAGCTTCGTGGCCAGATCGGCAGCACGAGCCATCTAGTTTTGCTGGTCTTCAGTTCGAGTCTCGAAACTGAGAGCTTTTTAAATATATTTTTCTTTTCTTTTTTTTACATTTTTTTTAGATATTTTTATACTTTATTCCCACACTTACTACGAACTTTTCCAAATCTTATACTACTAAAATAAAATTTTATGTCAAAATATTTCTATATTCAAGAGAAATTTTAGGAGTCGAGTTCACGCACATGCGCAGAATTCATTCCTATTCAAAACATTGTGCTTTTAGACCAGAATGACACCACGTTAAAACTTTTAGTTGATAATCATAATGAGAGTCTTAGACCATTCAGACGCGCTGCAGGTAAGAAGCTTCGTGGCCAGATCGGCAGAACTAGCCATCTAGTTTTGCTGGTCTTCAGTTGGAGTCTCGAAACTGAGAACTTTTTAAATGTATTTTTCTGTTCTTTTTTTTACATTTTTTTTAGATATTTTTATCCTTTATTCCCACACTTACTACGAACTTTTCCAAATCTTATACTACTAAAATAAAATTTTATGTCAAAATATTTCTATATTCAAGAGAAATTTTAGGAGTCGAGTTCACGCACATGCGCAGAATTCATTTCTATTCAAAACATTGTGCTTTTAGACCAAAATGACACCACGTTGACTAACACTTTTGGTGGATAATCATAATGAGAGTCTTAGACCATTCAGACGCGCAGCGGGTACGAAGCTTCGTGGCCAGATCGGCAGCACGAGCCATCTAGTTTTGCTGGTCTTCAGTTCGAGTCTCGAAACTGAGAACTTTTTAAATATATTTTTCTTTTCTTTTTTTTACATTTTTTTAGATATTTTTATCCTTTATTCCAACACTTACTACGAACTTTTCCAAATCTTATACTACTAAAATAAAATTTTATGTCAAAATATTTCTATATTCAAGAGAAATTTTAGGAGTCGAGTTCACGCACATGCGCAGAATTCATTCCTATTCAAAACATTGTGCTTTTAGACCAGAATGACACCACGTTAAAACTTTTAGTGGATAATCATAATGAGAGTCTTAGACCATTCAGACGCGCTGCAGGTACGAAGCTTCGTGGCCAGATCGGCAGCACGAGCCGTCTAGTTTTGCTGGTCTTCAGTTCGAGTCTCGAAACTGAGAACTTTATAAATATATTTTTCTTTTCTTTTTTCAACATTTTTTTTAGATATTTTTATCCTTTATTCTCACACTTACTACGTACTTTTCCAAATCTTATACTAGTAAAATAAAATTTTATGTCAAAATATTTCTATATTCAAGAGAAATTTTAGGAGTCGAGTTCACGCACATGCGCAGAATTCATTCCTATTCAAAACATTGTGCTTTTGGACAAGAATGACACCATGTTAAAACTTTTAGTGGATAATCATAATGAGAGTCTTAGACCATTCAGACGATTTCCGGGTACGAAGCTTCGTGGCCAGATCGGCAGCACGAGCCGTCTAGTTTTGCTGGTCTTCAGTTCGAGTCTCGAAACTGAGAACTTTTTAAATATATTTTTCTTTTCTTTTTTTTACATTTTTTTTAGATATTTTTATCCTTTATTCCTACACTTACTACGAACTTTTTAAATCTTATACTACTAAAATAAAATTTTGTGTCAAAATATTTCTATATTCAAGAGAAATTTTAGGAGTCGAGTTCACGCACAAGCGCAGAATTCATTCCTATTCAAAACATTGTGCTTTTGGACCAGAATGACACCACGTTAAAACTTTTAGTTGATAATCATAATGAGAGTCTTAGACCATTTAGACGCGCTGCAGGTAAGAAGCTTCGTGGCCAGATCGGCAGCATGAGCCATCTAGTTTTTCTGGTCTTCAGTTCGAGTCTCGAAACTGAGAACTTTTTCAATATATTTTTCTTTTCTTTTTTTTAAGTTTTATTTTAGATATTTTTATCCTTTATTCCCACAATTACTACGAACTTTTCCAAATCTTATACTACTAAAATAAAATTTTATGTCAAAATATTTCTATATTCAAGAGAAATTTTAGGAGTCGAGTTCACGCACATGCGCAGAATTCATTCCTATTCAAAACATTGTGCTTTTAGACCAGAATGACACCACGTTAAAACTTTTAGTTGATAATCATAATGAGAGTCTTAGACCATTCAGACGCGCTGCAGGTAAGAAGCTTCGTGGCCAGATCGGCAGAACTAGCCATCTAGTTTTGCTGGTCTTCAGTTGGAGTCTCGAAACTGAGAACTTTTTAAATATATTTTTCTGTTCTTTTTTTTACATTTTTTTTAGATATTTTTATCCTTTATTCCCACACTTACTACGAACTTTTCCAAATCTTATACTACTAAAATAAAATTTTATGTCAAAATATTTCTATATTCAAGAGAAATTTTAGGAGTCGAGTTCACGCACATGCGCAGAATTCATTTCTATTCAAAACATTGTGCTTTTAGACCAAAATGACACCACGTTGACTAACACTTTTGGTGGATAATCATAATGAGAGTCTTAGAACATTCTGACGCGCTGCGGGTACGAAGCTTCGTGGCCAGATCGGCAGCACGAGCCATCTAGTTTTGCTGGTCTTCAGTTCGAGTCTCGAAACTGAGAACTTTTTAAATATATTTTTCTTTTCTTTTTTTTACATTTTTTTTAGATATTTTTATACTTTATTCCCACACTTACTACGAACTTTTCCAAATCTTATACTACTAAAATAAAATTTTATGTCAAAATA
Organism: Argiope bruennichi; assembly: GCF_947563725.1. Taxonomy (NCBI): domain Eukaryota; kingdom Metazoa; phylum Arthropoda; class Arachnida; order Araneae; family Araneidae; genus Argiope; species Argiope bruennichi. Next base: position 135,007,854 of record NC_079163.1, read on the forward strand.
TTTCTATATTCAAGAGAAATTTTAGGAGTCGAGTTCACGCACATGCGCAGAATTCATTCCTATTCAAAACATTGTGCTTTTAGACCAGAATGACACCACGTTAAAACTTTTAGTTGATAATCATAATGAGAGTCTTAGACCATTCAGACGCGCTGCAGGTAAGAAGCTTCGTGGCCAGATCGGCAGAACTAGCCATCTAGTTTTGCTGGTCTTCAGTTGGAGTCTCGAAACTGAGAACTTTTTAAATATATTTTTCTGTTCTTTTTTTTACATTTTTTTTAGATATTTTTATCCTTTATTCCCACACTTACTACGAACTTTTCCAAATCTTATACTACTAAAATAAAATTTTATGTCAAAATATTTCTATATTCAAGAGAAATTTTAGGAGTCGAGTTCACGCACATGCGCAGAATTCATTTCTATTCAAAACATTGTGCTTTTAGACCAAAATGACACCACGTTGACTAACACTTTTGGTGGATAATCATAATGAGAGTCTTAGACCATTCAGACGCGCAGCGAGTACGAAGCTTCGTGGCCAGATCGGCAGCACGAGCCATCTAGTTTTGCTGGTCTTCAGTTCGAGTCTCGAAACTGAGAACTTTTTAAATATATTTTTCTTTTCTTTTTTTTACATTTTTTTAGATATTTTTATCCTTTATTCCAACACTTACTACGAACTTTTCCAAATCTTATACTACTAAAATAAAATTTTATGTCAAAATATTTCTATATTCAAGAGAAATTTTAGGAGTCGAGTTCACGCACATGCGCAGAATTCATTCCTATTCAAAACATTGTGCTTTTAGACCAGAATGACACCACGTTAAAACTTTTAGTGGATAATCATAATGAGAGTCTTAGACCATTCAGACGCGCTGCAGGTACGAAGCTTCGTGGCCAGATCGGCAGCACGAGCCGTCTAGTTTTGCTGGTCTTCAGTTCGAGTCTCGAAACTGAGAACTTTATAAATATATTTTTCTTTTCTTTTTTCAACATTTTTTTTAGATATTTTTATCCTTTATTCTCACACTTACTACGTACTTTTCCAAATCTTATACTAGTAAAATAAAATTTTATGTCAAAATATTTCTATATTCAAGAGAAATTTTAGGAGTCGAGTTCACGCACATGCGCAGAATTCATTCCTATTCAAAACATTGTGCTTTTGGACAAGAATGACACCATGTTAAAACTTTTAGTGGATAATCATAATGAGAGTCTTAGACCATTCAGACGATTTCCGGGTACGAAGCTTCGTGGCCAGATCGGCAGCACGAGCCGTCTAGTTTTGCTGGTCTTCAGTTCGAGTCTCGAAACTGAGAACTTTTTAAATATATTTTTCTTTTCTTTTTTTTACATTTTTTTTAGATATTTTTATCCTTTATTCCTACACTTACTACGAACTTTTTAAATCTTATACTACTAAAATAAAATTTTGTGTCAAAATATTTCTATATTCAAGAGAAATTTTAGGAGTCGAGTTCACGCACAAGCGCAGAATTCATTCCTATTCAAAACATTGTGCTTTTGGACCAGAATGACACCACGTTAAAACTTTTAGTTGATAATCATAATGAGAGTCTTAGACCATTTAGACGCGCTGCAGGTAAGAAGCTTCGTGGCCAGATCGGCAGCATGAGCCGTCTAGTTTTTCTGGTCTTCAGTTCGAGTCTCGAAACTGAGAACTTTTTCAATATATTTTTCTTTTCTTTTTTTTAAGTTTTATTTTAGATATTTTTATCCTTTATTCCCACAATTACTACGAACTTTTCCAAATCTTATACTACTAAAATAAAATTTTATGTCAAAATATTTCTATATTCAAGAGAAATTTTAGGAGTCGAGTTCACGCACATGCGCAGAATTCATTCCTATTCAAAACATTGTGCTTTTAGACCAGAATGACACCACGTTAAAACTTTTAGTTGATAATCATAATGAGAGTCTTAGACCATTCAGACGCGCTGCAGGTAAGAAGCTTCGTGGCCAGATCGGCAGAACTAGCCATCTAGTTTTGCTGGTCTTCAGTTGGAGTCTCGAAACTGAGAACTTTTTAAATATATTTTTCTGTTCTTTTTTTTACATTTTTTTTAGATATTTTTATCCTTTATTCCCACACTTACTACGAACTTTTCCAAATCTTATACTACTAAAATAAAATTTTATGTCAAAATATTTCTATATTCAAGAGAAATTTTAGGAGTCGAGTTCACGCACATGCGCAGAATTCATTTCTATTCAAAACATTGTGCTTTTAGACCAAAATGACACCACGTTGACTAACACTTTTGGTGGATAATCATAATGAGAGTCTTAGAACATTCTGACGCGCTGCGGGTACGAAGCTTCGTGGCCAGATCGGCAGCACGAGCCATCTAGTTTTGCTGGTCTTCAGTTCGAGTCTCGAAACTGAGAACTTTTTAAATATATTTTTCTTTTCTTTTTTTTACATTTTTTTTAGATATTTTTATACTTTATTCCCACACTTACTACGAACTTTTCCAAATCTTATACTACTAAAATAAAATTTTATGTCAAAATATTTCTATATTCAAGAGAAATTTTAGGAGTCGAGTTCACGCACATGCGCAGAATTCATTCCTATTCAAAACATTGTGCTTTTAGACCAGAATGACACCACGTTAAAACTTTTAGTGGATAATCATAATGAGAGTCTTAGACCATACAGAATCGCTGCGGGTACGAAGCTTCGTTGCCAGATCGGCAGCACGAGCCATCTAGTTTTGCTGGTCTTCAGTTCGAGTCTCGAAACTGAGAACTTTTTAAATATAGTTTTCATTTCTTTTTTTTTACATTTTTTTTAGATATTTTTATCCTTTATTATCACACTTACTACGAACTTTTCCAAATCTTATACTACTAAAATAAAATTTTATGTCAAAATATTTCTATATTCAAGAGAAATTTTTGGAGTCGAGTTCACGCACATGCGCAGAATTCATTCCTATTCAAAACATTGTGCTTTTAGACCAGAATGACACCACGTTAACACTTTTAGTGGATAATCATAATGAGAGTCTTAGACCATTCAGACGCACTGCGGGTACGAAGCTTCGTTGCCAGATCGGCAGCACGAGCCATCTAGTTTTGCTGGTCTTCAGTTCGAGTCTCGAAACTGAGAACTTTTTCAATATATTTTTCTTTTCTTTTTTTTAATATTTATTTTAGATATTTTTATCCATTATTCGCATACTTACTACGAACTTTTCCAAATCTTATACTACTAAAATAAAATTTTATGTCAAAATATTTCTATATTCAAGAGAAATTTTAGGAGTCGAGTTCACGCACATGCGCAGAATTCATTTCTATTCAAAACATTGTGCTTTTAGACCAAAATGACACCACGTTGACTAACACTTTTGGTGGATAATCATAATGAGAGTCTTAGAACATTCAGACGCGCTGCGGGTACGAAGCTTCGTGGCCAGATCGGCAGCACGAGCCATCTAGTTTTGCTGGTCTTCAGTTCGAGTCTCGAAACTGAGAACTTTTTAAATATATTTTTCTTTTCTTTTTTTTTTACATTTTTTTTAGATATTTTTATACTTTATTCCCACACTTACTACGAACTTTTCCAAATCTTATACTACTAAAATAAAATTTTATGTCAAAATATTTCTATATTCAAGAGAAATTTTAGGAGTCGAGTTCACGCACATGCGCAGAATTCATTCCTATTCAAAACATTGTGCTTTTAGACCAGAATGACACCACGTTAAAACTTTTAGTGGATAATCATAATGAGAGTCTTAGACCATTCTGACGCGCTGCGGGTACGAAGCTTCGTGGCCAGATCGGCAGCACGAGCCATCTAGTTTTGCTGGTCTTCAGTTCGAGTCTCGAAACTGAGAACTTTTTAAATATATTTTTCTTTTCTTTTTTTTACATTTTTTTTAGATATTTTTATACTTTATTCCCACACTTACTACGAACTTTTCCAAATCTTATACTACTAAAATAAAATTTTATGTCAAAATATTTCTATATTCAAGAGAAATTTTAGGAGTCGAGTTCACGCACATGCGCAGAATTCATTCCTATTCAAAACATTGTGCTTTTAGACCAGAATGACACCACGTTAAAACTTTTAGTGGATAATCATAATGAGAGTCTTAGACCATACAGAATCGCTGCGGGTACGAAGCTTCGTTGCCAGATCGGCAGCACGAGCCATCTAGTTTTGCTGGTCTTCAGTTCGAGTCTCGAAACTGAGAACTTTTTAAATATATTTTTCTTTTCTTTTTTTTACATTTTTTTTAGATATTTTTATCCTTTATTATCACACTTACTACGAACTTTTCCAAATCTTATACTACTAAAATAAAATTTTATGTCAAAATATTTCTATATTCAAGAGAAATTTTTGGAGTCGAGTTCACGCACATGCGCAGAATTCATTCCTATTCAAAACATTGTGCTTTTAGACCAGAATGACACCACGTTAACACTTTTAGTGGATAATCATAATGAGAGTCTTAGACCATTCAGACGCACTGCGGGTACGAAGCTTCGTTGCCAGATCGGCAGCACCAGCCATCTAGTTTTGCTGGTCTTCAGTTCGAGTCTCGAAACTGAGAACTTTTTCAATATATTTTTCTTTTCTTTTTTTTAATATTTATTTTAGATATTTTTATCCATTATTCGCATACTTACTACGAACTTTTCCAAATCTTATACTACTAAAATAAAATTTTATGTCAAAATATTTCTATATTCAAGAGAAATTTTAGGAGTCGAGTTCACGCACATGCGCAGAATTCATTTCTATTCAAAACATTGTGCTTTTAGACCAAAATGACACCACGTTGACTAACACTTTTGGTGGATAATCATAATGAGAGTCTTAGAACATTCAGACGCGCTGCGGGTACAAAGCTTCGTGGCCAGATCGGCAGCACGAGCCATCTAGTTTTGCTGGTCTTCAGTTCGAGTCTCGAAACTGAGAACTTTTTAAATATAGTTTTCATTTCTTTTTTTTTTACATTTTTTTTAGATATTTTTATCCTTTATTATCACACTTACTACGAACTTTTCCAAATCTTATACTACTAAAATAAAATTTTATGTCAAAATATTTCTATATTCAAGAGAAATTTTATTAGTCGATTTCACGCACATGCGCAGAATTCATTCCTATTCAAAACATTGTGCTTTTAGACCAGAATGACACCACGTTAACACTTTTAGTGGATAACCATAATGAGAGTCTTAGACCATTCAGACGCAGTGCGGGTACGAAGCTTCGTGGCCAGATCGGCAGCACGAGTAATCTAGTTTTTCTGGTCTTCAGTTCGAGTCTCGAAACTAAGAACTTTTTCAATATATTTTTCTTTTCTTTTTTTTACATTTTTTTAGATATTTTTATCCTTTATTCCCACACTTACTACGAACCTTTCCAAATCTTATACTACTAAAATAAAATTTTATGTCAAAATATTTATGTCTTTTAGACCAGGATGACACCATGTTAAAACTTTTAGTGGATAATCATAATGAGAGTCTTAGACCATTCAGACGATTTCCGGGTACGAAGCGTCTTGGCCAGATCGGCAGCAAGAGCCACCTATTTTTGCTAGTCTTCAGTCCGAGTATCGAAAATGAGTATGTTTTAAATATATTTTTCTTTTCTTTTTTTTTAAATTTATTTAGATATTTTTATCCTTTATTCCCACACTTACTACGAACTTTTCCAAATCTTATACTACTAAAATATAATTTATTGCCAAAATATTTCTATATTCAACAGAAATTTTAGGAGTCGAGTTCACGCACATGCGCAGAATTCATTCCTATTCAAAACATTGTGCTTTTAGACCAGAATGACACCACGTTAAAAGTTTTAGTGGATAATCATAATGAGAGTCTTAGACCATTCACACGCGCTGCAGGTACGAAGCTTCGTGGCCAGATCGGCAGCACGAGCCGTCTAGTTTTGCTGGTCTTCAGTTCGAGTCTCGAAACTGAGAACTTTATAAATATATTCTTGTTTTCTTTTTTTACATTTTTTTTAGATATTTTTATAATTTATTCCCACACTTACTACGAACTTTTCCAAATCTTATACTACTAAAATAAAATTTTATGTCAAAATATTTCTATATTCAAGAGAAATTTTAGGAGTCGAGTTCACGCACATGCGCAGAATTCATTCCTATTCAAAACATTGTGCTTTTAGACCAGAATGACACCACGTTAAAACTTTTAGTGGATAATCATAATGAGAGTCTTAGACCATACAGAATCGCTGCGGGTACGAAGCTTCGTTGCCAGATCGGCAGCACGAGCCATCTAGTTTTGCTGGTCTTCAGTTCGAGTCTCGAAACTGAGAACTTTTTAAATATAGTTTTCATTTCTTTTTTTTTTACATTTTTTTTAGATATTTTTATCCTTTATTATCACACTTACTACGAACTTTTCCAAATCTTATACTACTAAAATAAAATTTTATGTCAAAATATTTATGTCTTTTAGACCAGGATGACACCATGTTAAAACTTTTAGTGGATAATCATAATGAGAGTCTTAGACCATTCAGACGATTTCCGGGTACGAAGCGTCTTGGCCAGATCGGCAGCAAGAGCCACCTATTTTTGCTAGTCTTCAGTCCGAGTATCGAAAATGAGTATGTTTTAAATATATTTTTCTTTTCTTTTTTTTTAAATTTATTTAGATATTTTTATCCTTTATTCCCACACTTACTACGAACTTTTAAAAATCTTATACTACTAAAATATAATTTATTGCCAAAATATTTCTATATTCAACAGAAATTTTAGGAGTCGAGTTCACGCACATGCGCAGAATTCATTCCTATTCAAAACATTGTGCTTTTAGACCAGAATGACACCACGTTAAAAGTTTTAGTGGATAATCATAATGAGAGTCTTAGACCATTCACACGCGCTGCAGGTACGAAGCTTCGTGGCCAGATCGGCAGCACGAGCCGTCTAGTTTTGCTGGTCTTCAGTTCGAGTCTCGAAACTGAGAACTTTATAAATATATTCTTGTTTTCTTTTTTTACATTTTTTTTAGATATTTTTATAATTTATTCCCACACTTACTACGAACTTTTCCAAATCTTATACTACTAAAATAAAATTTTATGTCAAAATATTTCTATATTCAAGAGAAATTTTAGGAGTCGAGTTCACGCACATGCGCAGAATTCATTCCTATTCAAAACATTGTGCTTTTAGACCAGAATGACACCACGTTAAAACTTTTAGTGGATAATCATAATGAGAGTCTTAGACCATACAGAATCGCTGCGGGTACGAAGCTTCGTTGCCAGATCGGCAGCACGAGCCATCTAGTTTTTCTGGTCTTCAGTTCGAGTCTCGAAACTGAGAACTTTTTAAATATAGTTTTCATTTCTTTTTTTTTTACATTTTTTTTAGATATTTTTATCCTTTATTATCACACTTACTACGAACTTTTCCAAATCTTATACTACTAAAATAAAATTTTATGTCAAAATATTTCTATATTCAAGAGAAATTTTATTAGTCGAGTTCACGCACATGCGCAGAATTCATTCCTATTCAAAACATTGTGCTTTTAGACCAGAATGACACCACGTTAACACTTTTAGTGGATAATCATAATGAGAGTCTTAGACCATTCAGACGCACTGCGGGTACGAAGCTTCGTGGCCAGATCGGCAGCACGAGTAATCTAGTTTTTCTGGTCTTCAGTTCGAGTCTCGAAACTAAGAACTTTTTCAATATATTTTTCTTTTCTTTTTTTTACATTTTTTTAGATATTTTTATCCTTTATTCCCACACTTACTACGAACCTTTCCAAATCTTATACTACTAAAATAAAATTTTATGTCAAAATATTTATGTCTTTTAGACCAGAATGACACCATGTTAAAACTTTTAGTGGATAATCATAATGAGAGTCTTAGACCATTCAGACGATTTCCGGGTACGAAGCGTCTTGGCCAGATCGGCAGCAAGAGCCACCTATTTTTGCTAGTCTTCAGTCCGAGTATCGAAAATGAGTATGTTTTAAATATATTTTTCTTTTCTTTTTTTTAAAATTTATTTAGATATTTTTATCCTTTATTCCCACACTTACTACGAACTTTTCCAAATCTTATACTACTAAAATATAATTTATTGCCAAAATATTTCTATATTCAACAGAAATTTTAGGAGTCGAGTTCACGCACATGCGCAGAATTCATTCCTATTCAAAACATTGTGCTTTTAGACCAGAATGACACCACGTTAAAAGTTTTAGTGGATAATCATAATGAGAGTCTTAGACCATTCACACGCGCTGCAGGTACGAAGCTTCGTGGCCAGATCGGCAGCACGAGCCGTCTAGTTTTGCTGGTCTTCAGTTCGAGTCTCGAAACTGAGAACTTTATAAATATATTCTTGTTTTCTTTTTTTACATTTTTTTTAGATATTTTTATAATTTATTCCCACACTTACTACGAACTTTTCCAAATCTTATACTACTAAAATAAAATTTTATGTCAAAATATTTCTATATTCAAGAGAAATTTTAGGAGTCGAGTTCACGCACATGCGCAGAATTCATTCCTATTCAAAAGATTTTGCTTTTAGACCAGAATGACACCATGTTAAAACTTTTAGTGGATAATCATAATGAGAGTCTTAGACCATTCAGACGATATCCGGGTACGAAGCGTCATGGCCAGATCGGCAGCAAGAGCCACCTATTTTTGCTAGTCTTCAGTCCGAGTATCGAAAATGAGAACGTTTTAAATATGTTTTTCTTTTCTTTTTTTAAATTTATTTAGATATTTTTATCCTTTATTCCCCCACTTACTACGAACTTTGCCAAATCTTATACTACTAAAATATAATTTATTGCCAAAATATTTCTATATTCAACAGAAATTTTAGGAGTCGAGTTCACGCACATGCGCAGAATTCATTCCTATTCAAAACATTGTGCTTTTGGACAAGAATGACACCACGTTAAAACTTTTAGTTGATAATCATAATGAGAGACTTAGACCATTCAGACGAGCTGCAGTTACGAAGCTTCGTGGCCAGATCGGCAGCACGAGCCATCTAGTTTTGCTGGTCTTCAGTTCGAGTCTCGAAACTGAGAACTTTTTAAATATATTCTTCTTTTCTTTTTTTACATTTTTTTTAGATATTTTTATCCTTTATTCCCACACTTACTACGAACTGTTCAAAATCTTATACTACTAAAATAAAATTTTATGTCAAAATATTTCTATATTCAAGAGAAATTTTAGGACTCGAGTTCACGCACATACGCAGAATTCATTCCTATTCAAAAGATTTTGCTTTTAGACCAGAATGACACCATGTTAAAACTTTTAGTGGATAATCATAATGAGAGTCTTAGACCATTCAGACGATTTCCGGGTACGAAGCGTCATGGCCAGATCGGCAGCAAGAGCCACCTATTTTTGCTAGTCTTCAGTCCGAGTATCGAAAATGAGAACGTTTTAAATATGTTTTTCTTTTCTTTTTTTAAAATTTATTTAGATATTTTTATCCTTTATTCCCACACTTACTACGAACTTTGCCAAATCTTATACTACTAAAATATAATTTATTGCCAAAATATTTCTATATTCAACAGAAATTTTAGGAGTCGAGTTCACGCACATGCGCAGAATTCATTCCTATTCAAAATATTGTGCTTTTGGACAAGAATGACACCACGTTAAAACTTTTAGTTGATAATCATAATGAGAGACTTAGACCATTCAGACGAGCTGCAGTTACGAAGCTTCGTGGCCAGATCGGCAGCACGAGCCATCTAGTTTTGCTGGTCTTCAGTTCGAGTCTCGAAACTGAGAACTTTTTAAATATATTCTTCTTTTCTTTTTTTACATTTTTTTTAGATATTTTTATCCTTTATTCCCACACTTACTACGAACTGTTCAAAATCTTATACTACTAAAATAAAATTTTATGTCAAAATATTTCTATATTCAAGAGAAATTTTAGGACTCGAGTTCACGCACATACGCAGAATTCATTCCTATTCAAAAGATTTTGCTTTTAGACCAGAATGACACCATGTTAAAACTTTTAGTGGATAATCATAATGAGAGTCTTAGACCATTCAGACGATTTCCGGGTACGAAGCGTCATGGCCAGATCGGCAGCAAGAGCCACCTATTTTTGCTAGTCTTCAGTCCGAGTATCGAAAATGAGAACGTTTTAAATATGTTTTTCTTTTCTTTTTTTAAAATTTATTTAGATATTTTTATCCTTTATTCCCACACTTACTACGAACTTTGCCAAATCTTATACTACTAAAATATAATTTATTGCCAAAATATTTCTATATTCAACAGAAATTTTAGGAGTCGAGTTCACGCACATGCGCAGAATTCATTCCTATTCAAAATATTGTGCTTTTGGACAAGAATGACACCACGTTAAAACTTTTAGTTGATAATCATAATGAGAGACTTAGACCATTCAGACGGGCTGCAGTTACGAAGCTTCGTGGCCAGATCGGCAGCACGAGCCATCTAGTTTTGCTGGTCTTCAGTTCGAGTCTCGAAACTGAGAACTTTTTAAATATATTCTTCTTTTCTTTTTTTACATTTTTTTTAGATATTTTTATCCTTTACTCCCACACTTACTACGAACTGTTCAAAATCTTATACTACTAAAATAAAATTTTATGTCAAAATATTTCTATATTCAAGAGAAATTTTAGGACTCGAGTTCACGCACATGCGCAGAATTCATTCCTATTCAAAACATTGTGCTTTTAGACCAGAATGACACCACGTTAAAACATTTAGTTGATAATCATAATGAGAGTCTTAGACCATTCAGACGCGCTGCAGGTACGAAGCTTCGTGGCCAGATCGGCAGCACGAGCCATCTTCTTTTGCTGGTCTTCAGTTCGAGTCTCGAAACTGAGAACTTTTTAAATATATTTTTCTTTTCTTTTTTTTACATTTTTTTTAGATATTTTTATCCTTTATTCCCACACTTACTACGAACTTTTCCAAATCTTATAATACTAAAATAAAATTTTGTGTCAAAATAGTTCTATATTCAAGAGAAATTTTAGGAGTCGAGATCACGCACATGCGCAGAATACATTCCTATTCAAAACATTGTTCTTTTAGACCAGAATGACACCACGTTAAAACTTTTAGTTGATAATCATAATGAGAGTCTTAGGACATTCAGACGCGCTGCAGGTACGAAGCTTCGTGGCCAGATTGGCAGAACTAGCCATCTAGTTTTGCTGGTCTTCAGTTCGAGTCTCGAAACTGAGAACTTTTTCAATATATTTTTCTTTTCTTTTTTTTACATTTTTTTTAGATATTTTTATCCTTTATTCCCACACTTACTACGAACTTTGCCAAATCTTATACTACTAAAATATAATTTATTGCCAAAATATTTCTATATTCAACAGAAATTTTAGGAGTCGAGTTCACGCACATGCGCAGAATTCATTCCTATTCAAAATATTGTGCTTTTGGACAAGAATGACACCACGTTAAAACTTTTAGTTGATAATCATAATGAGAGTCTTAGACCATTCAGACGATTTCCGGGTACGAAGCGTCATGGCCAGATCGGCAGCAAGAGCCACCTATTTTTGCTAGTCTTCAGTCCGAGTATCGAAAATGAGAACGTTTTAAATATGTTTTTCTTTTCTTTTTTTAAAATTTATTTAGATATTTTTATCCTTTATTCCCACACTTACTACGAACTTTGCCAAATCTTATACTACTAAAATATAATTTATTGCCAAAATATTTCTATATTCAACAGAAATTTTAGGAGTCGAGTTCACGCACATGCGCAGAATTCATTCCTATTCAAAATATTGTGCTTTTGGACAAGAATGACACCACGTTAAAACTTTTAGTTGATAATCATAATGAGAGACTTAGACCATTCAGACGAGCTGCAGTTACGAAGCTTCGTGGCCAGATCGGCAGCACGAGCCATCTAGTTTTGCTGGTCTTCAGTTCGAGTCTCGAAACTGAGAACTTTTTAAATATATTCTTCTTTTCTTTTTTTACATTTTTTTTAGATATTTTTATCCTTTATTCCCACACTTACTACGAACTGTTCAAAATCTTATACTACTAAAATAAAATTTTATGTCAAAATATTTCTATATTCAAGAGAAATTTTAGGACTCGAGTTCACGCACATACGCAGAATTCATTCCTATTCAAAAGATTTTGCTTTTAGACCAGAATGACACCATGTTAAAACTTTTAGTGGATAATCATAATGAGAGTCTTAGACCATTCAGACGATTTCCGGGTACGAAGCGTCATGGCCAGATCGGCAGCACGAGCCATCTTCTTTTGCTGGTCTTCAGTTCGAGTCTCGAAACTGAGAACTTTTTAAATATATTTTTCTTTTCTTTTTTTTACATTTTTTTTAGATATTTTTATCCTTTATTCCCACACTTACTACGAACTTTTCCAAATCTTATAATACTAAAATAAAATTTTGTGTCAAAATAGTTCTATATTCAAGAGAAATTTTAGGAGTCGAGATCACGCACATGCGCAGAATACATTCCTATTCAAAACATTGTTCTTTTAGACCAGAATGACACCACGTTAAAACTTTTAGTTGATAATCATAATGAGAGTCTTAGGACATTCAGACGCGCTGCAGGTACGAAGCTTCGTGGCCAGATTGGCAGAACTAGCCATCTAGTTTTGCTGGTCTTCAGTTCGAGTCTCGAAACTGAGAACTTTTTCAATATATTTTTCTTTTCTTTTTTTTACATTTTTTTTAGATATTTTTATCCTTTATTCCCACACTTACTACGAACTTTTCCAAATCTTATACTACTAAAATAAAATTTTATGTCAAAATATTTCTATATTCAAGAGAAATTTTAGGAGTCGAGTTCATGCACATGCGCAGAATTCAGTCCTATTCAAAACATTGTGCTTTTAGACCAGAATGACACCACGTTAAAACTTTCAGTGGATAATCATAATGAGAGTCTTAGAACATTCAGACGCGCTGCGGGTACGAAGCTTCGTGGCCAGATCGGCAGCACGAGCCGTCTAGTTTTGCTGGTTTTCAGTTTGAGTCTCGAAACTGAGAACTTTTTAAATATATTTTTCTTTTCTTTTTTTTACATTTTTTTAGATATTTTTATCCTTTATTCCCACACTTACTACGAACTTTTCCAAATCTTATACTACTAAAATAAAATTTTATGTCAAAATATTTCTATATTCAAGAGAAATTTTAAGAGTCGAGTTCACGCACATGCGCAGAATTCATTTCTATTCAAAACATTGTGCTTTTAGACCAAAATGACACCACGGTGACTAACACTTTTGGTGGATAATCATAATCAGAGTCTTAGAACATTCAGACGCGCTGCGGGTACGAAGCTTCGTGGCCAGATCGGCAGCACGAGCCATCTAGTTTTGCTGGTCTTCAGTTCGAGTCTCGAAACTGAGAACTTTTTAAATATATTTTTCTTTTCTTTTTTTTACATTTTTTTTAGATATTTTTATACTTTATTCCCACACTTACTACGAACTTTTCCAAATCTTATACTACTAAAAGAAAATTTTATGTCAAAATATTTCTATATTCAAGAGAAATTTTAGGAGTCGAGTTCACGCACATGCGCAGAATTCATTCCTATTCAAAACATTGTGCTTTTAGACCAGAATGACACCACGTTAAAACTTTTAGTGGATAATCATAATGAGAGTTTTATACCATACAGAATCGCTGCGGGTACGAAGCTTCCTTGCCTGATCGGCAGCATGAGCCATCTAGTTTTGCTGGTCTTCAGTTCGAGTCTCGAAACTGAGAAATTTTTCAATATATTTTTCTTTTCTTTTGTTAAAGTTTTATTTTAGATATTTTTATCCTTTATTCCCACACTTACTACGAACTTTTCCAAATCTTATACTACTAAAATAAAATTTTATGTCAAAATATTTCTATATTCAAGAGAAATTTTAGGAGTCGAGTTCACGCACATGCGCATAATTCATTTCTATTCAAAACATTGTGCTTTTAGACCAGAATGACACCGGTAAACTTTTAGTGGATAATCATAATGAGAGTCTGAGACCATTCAGACGCGCTGCGGGTACGAAGCTTCGTTGCCAGATCGGCAGCAGGAGCCATCTAGTTTTGCTGGTCTTCAGTTCGAGTCTCGAAACTGAGAAATTTTTAAATATATTCTTGTTTTCTTTTTTTTACATTTTTTTTAGATATTTTTATAATTTATTCCCACACTTATTACGAACTTTTCCAAATCTTATACTACTAAAATAAAATTTTATGTCAAAATATTTCTATATTCAAGAGAAATTTTAGGAGTCGAGTTCACGCACATGCGCAGAATTAATTCCTATTCAAAACATTGTGCTTTTAGACCAGAATGACACCACGTTAACACTTTTAGTGGATAATCATAATGAGAGTCTTAGACCATTCAGACGCGCTGCGGGTACGAAGATTCGTGGCCCGATCGGCAGCACGAGCCATCTAGTTTTGCTGGTCTTCAGTTCGAGTCTCGAAACTGAGAACTTTTAAAATATATTTTTCTTTTCTTTTTTTTACATTTTTTTAGATATTTTTATCCTTTATTCCCACACTTACTACGAACTTTTCCAAATCTTATACTACTAAAATAAAATTTTATGTCAAAATATTTCTATATTCAAGAGAAATTTTAAGAGTCGAGTTCAGGCACATGCGCAGAATTCATTCCTATTCAAAACATTGTGCTTTTAGACCAGAATGACACCACGTTAACACTTTTAGTGGATAATCATAATGAGAGTCTTAGACCATTCAGACGCACTGCGGGTACGACGCTTCGTGGCCAGATCGGCAGCACGAGCCATCTAGTTTTTCTGGTCTTCAGTTTGAGTCTCGAAACTGAGAACTTTTTAAATATATTTTTCTTTTCTTTTTTTTTACATTTTTTTTAGATATTTTTATACTTTATTCCCACACTTACTACGAACTTTTCCAAATCTTATACTACTAAAATAAAATTTTATGTCAAAATATTTCTATATTCAAGAGAAATTTTAAGAGTCGAGTTCAGGCACATGCGCAGAATTCATTCCTATTCAAAACATTGTGCTTTTAGACCAGAATGACACCACGTTAACACTTTTAGTGGATAATCATAATGAGAGTCTTAGACCATTAAGACGCACTGCGGGTACGACGCTTCGTGGCCAGATCGGCAGCACGAGCCATATAGTTTTTCTTATCTTCAGTTTGAGTCTCGAAACTGAGAACTTTTTAAATATATTTTTCTTTTCTTTTTTTTACATTTTTTAAAGATATTTTTATACTTTATTCCCACACTTACTACGAACTTTTCCAAATCTTATACTACTAAAATAAAATTTTATGTCAAAATATTTCTATATTCAAGAGAAATTTTAGGAGTCGAGTTCACGCACATGCGCAGAATTCATTCCTATTCAAAACATTGTGCTTTTAGACCAGAATGACACCACGTTAAAACTTTTATTTTATAATCATAATGAGAGTCTTAGACCATTCAGACGCGCTGCGGGTACGAAGCTTCGTGGCCTGATCGGCAGCCCGAGCCATCTAGTTTTGCTGGTCTTCAGTTCGAGTCTCGAAACTGAGAACTTTTTAAATATATTTTTCTTTTATTTTTTTTACATTTTTTTAGATATTTTTATCCTTTATTCCCACACTTACTACGAACCGTTCCAAATCTTATACTACTAAAATAAAATTTTATGTCAAAATATTTCTATTTTCAAGAGAAATTTTAGGAGTCGAGTTCACGCACATGCGCAGAATTCATTCCTATTCAAAACATTGTGCTTTTAGACCAGAATGACACCACGTTAAAACTTTTAGTGGATAATCATAATGAGAGTCTTAGACCATTCAGAATCGCTGCGGGTACGAAGCTTCGTGGCCAGATCGGCAGCACGTGCCACCTAGTTTTGCTGGTCTTCAGTTCGAGTCTCGAAACTGAGAACTTTTTAAATATATTTTTCTTTTCTTTTTTTTACATTTTTTTAGATATTTTTATCTTTTATTCCCACACTTACTACGAACTTTTCCAAATCTTATACTACTAAAATAAAATTTTATGTCAAAATCTTTCTATATTCAAGAGGAATTTTAGGAGTCGAGTTCACGCACATGCGCAGAATTCATTCCTATTCAAAACATTGTGCTTTTAGACCAGAATGACACCACGTTAACACTTTTAGTGGATAATCATAATGAGAGTCTTAGACCATTCAGACGCACTGCGGGTACGACGCTTCGTGGCCAGATCGACACAACGAGCCATCTAGTTTTTCTGGTCTTCAGTTCGAGTCTCGAAACTGATAACTTTTTAAATATATTTTTCTTTTCTTTTTTTAAATTTTTTTTAGATATTTTTATACTTTATTCCCACACTTACTACGAACTTTTCCAAATCTTATACTACTAAAATAAAATTTTATGTCAAAATATTTCTATATTCAAGAGAAATTTTAGGAGTCGAGTTCACGCACATGCGCAGAATTCATTCCTATTCAAAACATTGTGCTTTTAGACCAGAATGACACCACGTTAAAACTTTTAGTGGATAATCATAATGAGAGTCTTATACCATACAGAATCGCTGCGGGTACGAAGCTTCCTTGCCTGATCGGCAGCATGAGCCATATAGTTTTGCTGGTCTTCAGTTCGAGTCTCGAAACTGAGAACTTTTTCAATATGTTTTTCTTTTCTTTTGTTAAAGTTTTATTTTAGATATTTTTATCCTTTATTCCCACACTTACTACGAACTTTTCCAAATCTTATACTACTAAAATAAAATTTTATGTCAAAATATTTCTATATTCAAGAGAAATTTTAGGAGTCGAGTTCACGCACATGCGCATAATTCATTTCTATTCAAAACATTGTGCTTTTAGACCAGAATGACACCACGTTAAAACTTTTAGTGGATAATCATAATGAGAGTCAGAGACCATTCAGACGCGCTGCGGGTACGAAGCTTCGTTGCCAGATCGGCAGCAGGAGCCATCTAGTTTTGCTGGTCTTCAGTTCGAGTCTCGAAACTGAGAAATTTTTAAATATATTCTTGTTTTCTTTTTTTTACATTTTTTTTAGATATTTTTATAATTTATTCCCACACTTATTACGAACTTTTCCAAATCTTATTCTTAAAATAAAATTTTATGTCAAAATATTTCTATATTCAAGAGAAATTTTAGGAGTCGAGTTCACGCACATGCGCAGAATTAATTCCTATTCAAAACATTGTGCTTTTAGACCAGAATGACACCACGTTAACACTTTTAGTGGATAATCATAATGAGAGTCTTAGACCATTCAGACGCGCTGCGGGTACGAAGATTCGTGGCCCGATCGGCAGCACGAGCCATCTAGTTTTGCTGGTCTTCAGTTCGAGTCTCGAAACTGAGAACTTTTTAAATATATTTTTCTTTTCTTTTTTTTACATTTTTTTTAGATATTTTTATACTTTATTCCCACACTTACTACGAACTTTTCCAAATCTTATACTACTAAAATAAAATTTTATGTCAAAATATTTCTATATTCAAGAGAAATTTTAAGAGTCGAGTTCAGGCACATGCGCAGAATTTA
Organism: Argiope bruennichi; assembly: GCF_947563725.1. NCBI lineage: Eukaryota > Metazoa > Arthropoda > Arachnida > Araneae > Araneidae > Argiope > Argiope bruennichi. The sequence goes on from NC_079163.1 coordinate 135,025,499, forward strand.
TTCCTATTCAAAACATTGTGCTTTTAGACCAGAATGACACCACGTTAACACTTTTAGTGGATAATCATAATGAGAGTCTTAGACCATTCAGACGCACTGCGGGTACGACGCTTCGTGGCCAGATCGGCAGCACGAGCCATCTAGTTTTTCTGGTCTTCAGTTTGAGTCTCGAAACTGAGAACTTTTTAAATATATTTTTCTTTTCTTTTTTTTACATTTTTTTTAGATATTTTTATACTTTATTCCCACACTTACTACGAACTTTTCCAAATCTTATACTACTAAAATAAAATTTTATGTCAAAATATTTCTATATTCAAGAGAAATTTTAAGAGTCGAGTTCAGGCACATGCGCAGAATTCATTCCTATTCAAAACATTGTGCTTTTAGACCAGAATGACACCACGTTAACACTTTTAGTGGATAATCATAATGAGAGTCTTAGACCATTCAGACGCACTGCGGGTACGACGCTTCGTGGCCAGATCGGCAGCACGAGCCATATAGTTTTTCTTATCTTCAGTTTGAGTCTCGAAACTGAGAACTTTTTAAATATATTTTTCTTTTCTTTTTTTTACATTTTTTAAAGATATTTTTATACTTTATTCCCACACTTACTACGAACTTTTCCAAATCTTATACTACTAAAATAAAATTTTATGTCAAAATATTTCTATATTCAAGAGAAATTTTAGGAGTCGAGTTCACGCACATGCGCAGAATTCATTCCTATTCAAAACATTGTGCTTTTAGACCAGAATGACACCACGTTAAAACTTTTATTTTATAATCATAATGAGAGTCTTAGACCATTCAGACGCGCTGCGGGTACGAAGCTTCGTGGCCTGATCGGCAGCCCGAGCCATCTAGTTTTGCTGGTCTTCAGTTCGAGTCTCGAAACTGAGAACTTTTTAAATATATTTTTCTTTTATTTTTTTTACATTTTTTTAGATATTTTTATCCTTTATTCCCACACTTACTACGAACCGTTCCAAATCTTATACTACTAAAATAAAATTTTATGTCAAAATATTTCTATTTTCAAGAGAAATTTTAGGAGTCGAGTTCACGCACATGCGCAGAATTCATTCCTATTCAAAACATTGTGCTTTTAGACCAGAATGACACCACGTTAAAACTTTTAGTGGATAATCATAATGAGAGTCTTAGACCATTCAGAATCGCTGCGGGTACGAAGCTTCGTGGCCAGATCGGCAGCACGTGCCATCTAGTTTTGCTGGTCTTCAGTTCGAGTCTCGAAACTGAGAACTTTTTAAATATATTTTTCTTTTCTTTTTTTTACATTTTTTTAGATATTTTTATCTTTTATTCCCACACTTACTACGAACTTTTCCAAATCTTATACTACTAAAATAAAATTTTATGTCAAAATCTTTCTATATTCAAGAGGAATTTTAGGAGTCGAGTTCACGCACATGCGCAGAATTCATTCCTATTCAAAACATTGTGCTTTTAGACCAGAATGACACCACGTTAAAACTTTTAGTGGATAATCATAATGAGAGTCTTATACCATACAGAATCGCTGCGGGTACGAAGCTTCCTTGCCTGATCGGCAGCATGAGCCATATAGTTTTGCTGGTCTTCAGTTCGAGTCTCGAAACTGAGAACTTTTTCAATATGTTTTTCTTTTCTTTTGTTAAAGTTTTATTTTAGATATTTTTATCCTTTATTCCCACACTTACTACGAACTTTTCCAAATCTTATACTACTAAAATAAAATTTTATGTCAAAATATTTCTATATTCAAGAGAAATTTTAGGAGTCGAGTTCACGCACATGCGCATAATTCATTTCTATTCAAAACATTGTGCTTTTAGACCAGAATGACACCACGTTAAAACTTTTAGTGGATAATCATAATGAGAGTCAGAGACCATTCAGACGCGCTGCGGGTACGAAGCTTCGTTGCCAGATCGGCAGCAGGAGCCATCTAGTTTTGCTGGTCTTCAGTTCGAGTCTCGAAACTGAGAAATTTTTAAATATATTCTTGTTTTCTTTTTTTTACATTTTTTTTAGATATTTTTATAATTTATTCCCACACTTATTACGAACTTTTCCAAATCTTATACTACTAAAATAAAATTTTATGTCAAAATATTTCTATATTCAAGAGAAATTTTAGGAGTCGAGTTCACGCACATGCGCAGAATTAATTCCTATTCAAAACATTGTGCTTTTAGACCAGAATGACACCACGTTAACACTTTTAGTGGATAATCATAATGAGAGTCTTAGACCATTCAGACGCGCTGCGGGTACGAAGATTCGTGGCCCGATCGGCAGCACGAGCCATCTAGTTTTGCTGGTCTTCAGTTCGAGTCTCGAAACTGAGAACTTTTTAAATATATTTTTCTTTTCTTTTTTTTACATTTTTTTTAGATATTTTTATACTTTATTCCCACACTTACTACGAACTTTTCCAAATCTTATACTACTAAAATAAAATTTTATGTCAAAATATTTCTATATTCAAGAGAAATTTTAAGAGTCGAGTTCAGGCACATGCGCAGAATTCATTCCTATTCAAAACATTGTGCTTTTAGACCAGAATGACACCACGTTAACACTTTTAGTGGATAATCATAATGAGAGTCTTAGACCATTCAGACGCACTGCGGGTACGACGCTTCGTGGCCAGATCGGCAGCACGAGCCATCTAGTTTTTCTGGTCTTCAGTTTGAGTCTCGAAACTGAGAACTTTTTAAATATATTTTTCTTTTCTTTTTTTTACATTTTTTTTAGATATTTTTATACTTTATTCCCACACTTACTACGAACTTTTCCAAATCTTATACTACTAAAATAAAATTTTATGTCAAAATATTTCTATATTCAAGAGAAATTTTAAGAGTCGAGTTCAGGCACATGCGCAGAATTCATTCCTATTCAAAACATTGTGCTTTTAGACCAGAATGACACCACGTTAACACTTTTAGTGGATAATCATAATGAGAGTCTTAGACCATTCAGACGCACTGCGGGTACGACGCTTCGTGGCCAGATCGGCAGCACGAGCCATATAGTTTTTCTTATCTTCAGTTTGAGTCTCGAAACTGAGAACTTTTTAAATATATTTTTCTTTTCTTTTTTTTACATTTTTTAAAGATATTTTTATACTTTATTCCCACACTTACTACGAACTTTTCCAAATCTTATACTACTAAAATAAAATTTTATGTCAAAATATTTCTATATTCAAGAGAAATTTTAGGAGTCGAGTTCACGCACATGCGCAGAATTCATTCCTATTCAAAACATTGTGCTTTTAGACCAGAATGACACCACGTTAAAACTTTTATTTTATAATCATAATGAGAGTCTTAGACCATTCAGACGCGCTGCGGGTACGAAGCTTCGTGGCCTGATCGGCAGCCCGAGCCATCTAGTTTTGCTGGTCTTCAGTTCGAGTCTCGAAACTGAGAACTTTTTAAATATATTTTTCTTTTATTTTTTTTACATTTTTTTAGATATTTTTATCCTTTATTCCCACACTTACTACGAACCGTTCCAAATCTTATACTACTAAAATAAAATTTTATGTCAAAATATTTCTATTTTCAAGAGAAATTTTAGGAGTCGAGTTCACGCACATGCGCAGAATTCATTCCTATTCAAAACATTGTGCTTTTAGACCAGAATGACACCACGTTAAAACTTTTAGTGGATAATCATAATGAGAGTCTTAGACCATTCAGAATCGCTGCGGGTACGAAGCTTCGTGGCCAGATCGGCAGCACGTGCCATCTAGTTTTGCTGGTCTTCAGTTCGAGTCTCGAAACTGAGAACTTTTTAAATATATTTTTCTTTTCTTTTTTTTACATTTTTTTAGATATTTTTATCTCTTATTCCCACACTTACTACGAACTTTTCCAAATCTTATACTACTAAAATAAAATTTTATGTCAAAATATTTCTATATTCAAGAGAAATTTTAGGAGTCGAGTTCACGCACATGCGCAGAATTCATTCCTATTCAAAACATTGTGCTTTTAGAACAGAATGACACCACGTTAACACTTTTAGTGGATAATCATAATGAGAGTCTTAGACCATTCAGACGCACTGCGGGTACGACGCTTCGTGGCCAGATCGGCACAACGAGCCATCTAGTTTTTCTGGTCTTCAGTTCGAGTCTCGAAACTGAGAACTTTTTCAATATATTTTTCTTTTCTTTTTTTTACATTTTTTTTAGATATTTTTATACTTTATTCCCACACTTGCTACGAACTTTTCCAAATCTTATACTACTAAAATAAAATTTTATGTCAAAATATTTCTATATTCAAGAGAAATTTTAGGAGTCGAGTTCACGCACATGCGCAGAATTCATTCCTATTCAAAACATTGTGCTTTTAGACCAGAATGACACCACGTTAAAACTTTTATTTTATAATCATAATGAGAGTCTTAGACCATTCAGACGCGCTGCGGGTACGAAGCTTCGTGGCCTGATCGGCAGCCCGAGCCATCTAGTTTTGCTGGTCTTCAGTTCGAGTCTCGAAACTGAGAACTTTTTAAATATATTTTTCTTTTATTTTTTTTACATTTTTTTTAGATATTTTTATCCTTTATTCCCACACTTACTACGAACCTTTCCAAATCTTATACTACTAAAATAAAATTTTATGTCAAAATATTTCTATTTTCAAGAGAAATTTTAGGAGTCGAGTTCACGCACATGCGCAGAATTCATTCCTATTCAAAACATTGTGCTTTTAGACCAGAATGACACCACGTTAAAACTTTTAGTGGATAATCATAATGAGAGTCTTAGACCATTCAGAATCGCTGCGGGTACGAAGCTTCGTGGCCAGATCGGCAGCACGTGCCATCTAGTTTTGCTGGTCTTCAGTTCGAGTCTCGAAACTGAGAACTTTTTAAATATATTTTTCTTTTCTTTTTTTTACATTTTTTTAGATATTTTTATCTCTTATTCCCACACTTACTACGAACTTTTCCAAATCTTATACTACTAAAATAAAATTTTATGTCAAAATATTTCTATATTCAAGAGAAATTTTAGGAGTCGAGTTCACGCACATGCGCAGAATTCATTCCTATTCAAAACATTGTGCTTTTAGACCAGAATGACACCACGTTAACACTTTTAGTGGATAATCATAATGAGAGTCTTAGTCCATTCAGACGCACTGCGGGTACGACGCTTCGTGGCCAGATCGGCACAACGAGCCATCTAGTTTTTCTGGTCTTCAGTTCGAGTCTCGAAACTGAGAACTTTTTCAATATATTTTTCTTTTCTTTTTTTTACATTTTTTTTAGATATTTTTATACTTTATTCCCACACTTGCTACGAACTTTTCCAAATCTTATACTACTAAAATAAAATTTTATGTCAAAATATTTCTATATTCAAGAGAAATTTTAGGAGTCGAGTTCACGCACATGCGCAGAATTCATTCCTATTCAAAACATTGTGCTTTTAGACCAGAATGACACCACGTTAAAACTTTTATTTTATAATCATAATGAGAGTCTTAGACCATTCAGACGCGCTGCGGGTACGAAGCTTCGTGGCCTGATCGGCAGCCCGAGCCATCTAGTTTTGCTGGTCTTCAGTTCGAGTCTCGAAACAGAGAACTTTTTAAATATATTTTTCTTTTATTTTTTTTACATTTTTTTTAGATATTTTTATCCTTTATTCCCACACTTACTACGAACCTTTCCAAATCTTATACTACTAAAATAAAATTTTATGTCAAAATATTTCTATTTTCAAGAGAAATTTTAGGAGTCGAGTTCACGCACATGCGCAGAATTTATTCCTATTCAAAACATTGTGCTTTTAGACCAGAATGACACCACGTTAAAACTTTTAGTGGATAATCATAATGAGAGTCTTAGACCATTCAGAATCGCTGCGGGTACGAAGCTTCGTGGCCAGATCGGCAGCACGTGCCATCTAGTTTTGCTGGTCTTCAGTTCGAGTCTCGAAACTGAGAACTTTTTAAATATATTTTTCTTTTCTTTTTTTTACATTTTTTTAGATATTTTTATCTTTTATTCCCACACTTACTACGAACTTTTCCAAATCTTATACTACTAAAATAAAATTTTATGTCAAAATATTTCTATATTCAAGAGAAATTTTAGGAGTCGAGTTCACGCACATGCGCAGAATTCATTCCTATTCAAAACATTGTGCTTTTAGACCAGAATGACACCACGTTAACACTTTTAGTGGATAATCATAATGAGAGTCTTAGACCATTCAGACGCACTGCGGGTACGACGCTTCGTGGCCCGATCGGCACAACGAGCCATCTAGTTTTTCTGGTCTTCAGTTCGAGTCTCGAAACTGAGAACTTTTTCAATATATTTTTCTTTTCTTTTTTTTACATTTTTTTTAGATATTTTTATACTTTATTCCCACACTTGCTACGAACTTTTCCAAATCTTATACTACTAAAATAAAATTTTATGTCAAAATATTTCTATATTCAAGAGAAATTTTAGGAGTCGAGTTCAAGCACATGCGCAGAATTCATTCCTATTCAAAACATTGTGCTTTTAGACCAGAATGACACCACGTTAAAACTTTTATTTTATAATCATAATGAGAGTCTTAGACCATTCAGACGCGCTGTGGGTACGAAGCTTCGTGGCCTGATCGGCAGCCCGAGCCATCTAGTTTTGCTGGTCTTCAGTTCGAGTCTCGAAACTGAGAACTTTTTAAATATATTTTTCTTTTCTTTTTTTTTACATTTTTTTTAGATATTTTTATCCTTTATTCCCACACTTACTACGAACCTTTCCAAATCTTATACTACTAAAATAAAATTTTATGTCAAAATATTTCTATATTCAAGAGAAATTTTAAGAGTCGAGTTCACGCACATGCGCAGAATTCATTCCTATTCAAAACATTGTGCTTTTAGACCAGAATGACACCACGTTAACACTTTTAGTGGATAATCATAATGAGAGTCTTAGACCATTCAGACGCACTGCGGGTACGACGCTTCGTGGCCAGATCGGCAGCACGAGCCATCTAGTTTTTCTGGTCTTCAGTTTGAGTCTCGAAACTGAGAACTTTTTAAATATATTTTTCTTTTCTTTTTTTTACATTTTTTAAAGATATTTTTATACTTTATTCCCACACTTACTACGAACTTTTCCAAATCTTATACTACTAAAATAAAATTTTATGTCAAAATATTTCTATATTCAAGAGAAATTTTAGGAGTCGAGTTCACGCACATGCGCAGAATTCATTCCTATTCAAAACATTGTGCTTTTAGACCAGAATGACACCACGTTAACACTTTTAGTGGATAATCATAATGAGAGTCTTAGACCATTCAGACGCACTGCGGGTACGACGCTTCGTGGCCAGATCGGCAGCACGAGCCATATAGTTTTTCTGGTCTTCAGTTTGAGTCTCGAAACTGAGAACTTTTTAAATATATTTTTCTTTTCTTTTTTTTACATTTTTTAAAGATATTTTTATACTTTATTCCCACACTTACTACGAACTTTTCCAAATCTTATACTACTAAAATAAAATTTTATGTCAAAATATTTCTATATTCAAGAGAAATTTTAGGAGTCGAGTTCACGCACATGCGCAGAATTCATTCCTATTCAAAACATTGTGCTTTTAGACCAGAATGACACCACGTTAAAACTTTTATTTTATAATCATAATGAGAGTCTTAGACCATTCAGACGCGCTGCGGGTACGAAGCTTCGTGGCCTGATCGGCAGCCCGAGCCATCTAGTTTTGCTGGTCTTCAGTTCGAGTCTCGAAACTGAGAACTTTTTAAATATATTTTTCTTTTCTTTTTTTTACATTTTTTTAGATATTTTTATCTTTTATTCCCACACTTACTACGAACTTTTCCAAATCTTATACTACTAAAATAAAATTTTATGTCAAAATATTTCTATATTCAAGAGAAATTTTAGGAGTCGAGTTCACGCACATGCGCAGAATTCATTCCTATTCAAAACATTGTGCTTTTAGACCAGAATGACACCACGTTAACACTTTTAGTGGATAATCATAATGAGAGTCTTAGACCATTCAGACGCACTGCGGGTACGACGCTTCGTGGCCAGATCGGCACAACGAGCCATCTAGTTTTTCTGGTCTTCAGTTCGAGTCTCGAAACTGAGAACTTTTTCAATATATTTTTCTTTTCTTTTTTTTACATTTTTTTTAGATATTTTTATACTTTATTCCCACACTTGCTACGAACTTTTCCAAATCTTATACTACTAAAATAAAATTTTATGTCAAAATATTTCTATATTCAAGAGAAATTTTAGGAGTCGAGTTCACGCACATGCGCAGAATTCATTCCTATTCAAAACATTGTGCTTTTAGACCAGAATGACACCACGTTAAAACTTTTATTTTATAATCATAATGAGAGTCTTAGACCATTCAGACGCGCTGCGGGTACGAAGCTTCGTGGCCTGATCGGCAGCCCGAGCCATCTAGTATTGCTGGTCTTCAGTTCGAGTCTCGAAACTGAGAACTTTTTAAATATATTTTTCTTTTATTTTTTTTACATTTTTTTAAATATTTTTATCCTTTATTCCCACACTTACTACGAACCTTTCCAAATCTTATACTACTAAAATAAAATTTTATGTCAAAATATTTCTATTTTCAAGAGAAATTTTAGGAGTCGAGTTCACGCACATGCGCAGAATTCATTCCTATTCAAAACATTGTGCTTTTAGACCAGAATGACACCACGTTAAAACTTTTAGTGGATAATCATAATGAGAGTCTTAGACCATTCAGAATCGCTGCGGGTACGAAGCTTCGTGGCCAGATCGGCAGCACGTGCCATCTAGTTTTGCTGGTCTTCAGTTCGAGTCTCGAAACTGAGAACTTTTTAAATATATTTTTTTTTTCTTTTTTTTACATTTTTTTAGATATTTTTATCTTTTATTCCCACACTTACTACGAACTTTTCCAAATCTTATACTACTAAAATAAAATTTTATGTCAAAATATTTCTATATTCAAGAGAAATTTTAGGAGTCGAGTTCACGCACATGCGCAGAATTCATTCCTATTCAAAACATTGTGCTTTTAGACCAGAATGACACCACGTTAACACTTTTAGTGGATAATCATAATGAGAGTCTTAGACCATTCAGACGCACTGCGGGTACGACGCTTCGTGGCCAGATCGGCAGCACGAGCCATTTAGTTTTTCTGGTCTTCAGTTTGAGTCTCGAAACTGAGAACTTTTTAAATATATTTTTCTTTTCTTTTTTTTACATTTTTTAAAGATATTTTTATACTTTATTCCCACACTTACTACGAACTTTTCCAAATCTTATACTACTAAAATAAAATTTTATGTCAAAATATTTCTATATTCAAGAGAAATTTTAGGAGTCGAGTTCACGCACATGCGCAGAATTCATTCCTATTCAAAACATTGTGCTTTTAGACCAGAATGACACCACGTTAAAACTTTTATTTTATAATCATAATGAGAGTCTCAGACCATTCAGACGCGCTGCGGGTACGAAGCTTCGTGGCCTGATCGGCAGCCCGAGCCATCTAGTTTTGCTGGTCTTCAGTTCGAGTCTCGAAACTGAGAACTTTTTAAATATATTTTTCTTTTCTTTTTTTTACATTTTTTTAGATATTTTTATCCTTTATTCCCACACTTACTACGAACCTTTCCAAATCTTATACTACTAAAATAAAATTTTATGTCAAAATATTTCTATTTTCAAGAGAAATTTTAGGAGTCGAGTTCACGCACATGCGCAGAATTCATTCCTATTCAAAACATTGTGCTTTTAGACTAGAATGACACCACGTTAACACTTTTAGTGGATAATCATAATGAGAGTCTTAGACCATTCAGACGCACTGCGGGTACGACGCTTCGTGGCCAGATCGGCACAACGAGCCATCTAGTTTTTCTGGTCTTCAGTTCGAGTCTCGAAACTGAGAACTTTTTCAATATATTTTTCTTTTCTTTTTTTTACATTTTTTTTAGATATTTTTATACTTTATTCCCACACTTGCTACGAACTTTTCCAAATCTTATACTACTAAAATAAAATTTTATGTCAAAATATTTCTATATTCAAGAGAAATTTTAGGAGTCGTGTTCACGCACATGCGCAGAATTCATTCCTATTCAAAACATTGTGCTATAGACCAGAATGACACCACGTTAAAACTTTTAGTGGATAATCATAATAAGAGTCTTAGACCATACAGAATCGCTGCGGATACGAAGCTTCATGACCAGATCGGCAGCACTAGTCATCTATATTTGCTGGTCTTCAGTTCGAGTCTCGAAACTGAGAACTTTTTAAATATATTTTTCTTTTCTTTTTTTTACATTTTTTTAGATATTTTTATCCTTTATTCCCACACTTACTACGAACTTTTCCAAATCTTATACTACTAAAATAAAATTTTATGTCAAAATATTTCTATATTCAAGAGAAATTTTGGGAGTCGAGTTCATGCACATGCGCAGAATAATTTCCTATTCAAAACATTGTGCTTTTAGACCAGAATGACACCACGTTAAATCTTTTAGTGGATAATCATAATGAGAGTCTTAGACTATTCAGACGCGCTGCGGGTACGAAGCTTCGTGGCCAGATCGCCAGCACGAGCCATCTAATTTTGCTGGTCTTCAGTTCGAGTCTCGAAATTGAGAACTTTTTCAATATATTTTTCTTTTCTTTTTTTTACATTTTTTTTAGATATTTTTATACTTTATTCCCACACTTACTACGAATTTTTCCAAATCTTATACTACTAAAATAAAATTTTATGTCAAAATATTTCTATATTCAAGAGAAATTTTAGGAGTCGAGTTCACGCACATGCGCAGAATTCATTCCTATTCAAAACATTGTGCTTTTAGACCAGAATGACACCACGTTAACACTTTTAGTGGGTAATCATAATGAGAGTCTTAGACCATTCAGACGCAACGCGGGTACGAAGCTTCGTGGCCACATCGGCAGCACGAGCCATCTAGTTTTTCTGGTCTTTAGTTCGAGTCTCGAAACTGAGAACTTTTTCAATATATTTTTCTTTTCTTTTTTTTAAGTTTTATTTTAGATATATTTATCCTTTATTCCCACACTTACTACGAACTTTTCCAAATCTTATACTACTAAAATAAAATTTTATGTCAAAATATTTCTATATTCAAGAGAAATTTTAGGAGTCGAGTTCACACACATGCGCAGAATAATTTCCTATTCAAAACATTGTGCTTTTAGACCAGAATGACACCACGTTAAATCTTTTAGTGGATAATCATAATGAGAGTCTTAGACTATTCAGACGCGCTGCGGGTACGAAGCTTCGTGGCCAGATCGCCAGCACGAGCCATCTAATTTTGCTGGTCTTCAGTTCGAGTCTCGAAATTGAGAACTTTTTCAATATATTTTTCTTTTCTTTTTTTTTACATTTTTTTAGATATTTTTATACTTTATTCCCACACTTACTACGAACTTTTCCAAATCTTATACTACTAAAATAAAATTTTATGTCAAAATATTTCTATATTCAAGAGAAATTTTAGGAGTCGAGTTCACGCACATGCGCAGAATTCATTCCTATTCAAAACATTGTGCTTTTAGACCAGAATGACACCACGTTAACACTTTTAGTGGGTAATCATAATGAGAGTCTTAGACCATTCAGACGCAACGCGGGTACGAAGCTTCGTGGCCACATCGGCAGCACGAGCCATCTAGTTTTTCTGGTCTTCAGTTCGAGTCTCGAAACTGAGAACTTTTTCAATATATTTTTCTTTTCTTTTTTTTAAGTTTTATTTTAGATATTTTTATCCTTTATTCCCACACTTAATACGAACTTTTCCAAATCTTATACTACTAAAATAAAATTTTATGTCAAAATATTTCTATATTCAAGAGAAATTTTAGTCGTCGAGTTCACGCACATGCGCAGAATTCATTCCTATTCAAAACATTGTGCTTTTAGACCAGAATGACACCACGTTAAAACGTTTAGTGGATAATCATAATAAGAGTCTTAGACCATACAGAATCGCTGCGGGTACGAAGCTTCATGGCCAGATCGGCAGCACGAGCCATCTATATTTGCTGGTCTTCAGTTCGAGTCTCGAAACTGAGAACTTTTTAAATATATTTTTCTTTTCTTTTTTTTTACATTTTTTTAGATATTTTTATCCTTTATTCCCACACTTACTACGAACTTTTAAAAATCTTATACTACTAAAATAAAATTTTATGTCAAAATATTTCTATATTCAAGAGAAATTTTAGGAGTCGAGTTCACGCACATGCGCAGAATTCATTCCTATTCAAAACATTGTGCTTTTAGACCAGAATGACACCACGTTAACACTTTTAGTGGATAATCATAATGAGAGTCTTAGACCATTCAGACGCACTGCGGGTACGAAGCTTCGTGGCCAGATCGGCAGCACGAGCCATCTAATTTTTCTGGTCTTCAGTTCGAGTCTTGAAACTGAGAACTTTTTCAATATATTTTTCTTTTCTTTTTTTTAAATTTTATTTTAGATATTTTTATCCTTTATTCCCACACTTAATACGAACTTTTCCAAATCTTATACTACTAAAATAAAATTTTATGTCAAAATATTTCTATATTCAAGAGAAATTTTAGTCGTCGAGTTCACGCACATGCGCAGAATTCATTCCTATTCAAAACATTGTGCTTTTAGACCAGAATGACACCACGTTAAAACTTTTAGTGGATAATCATAATGAGAGTCTTAGACCATTCAGACGCGCTGCGGGTACGAAGCTTCGTTGCCAGATCGGCAGCACGAGTCATCTAGTTTTGCTGGTCTTCAGTTCGAGTCTCGAAACTGAGAACTTTTTAAATATATTTTTCTTTTCTTTTTTTTACATTTTTTTAGATATTTTTATCCTTTATTCCCACACTTACTACGAACTTTTCCAAATCTTATACTACTAAAATAAAATTTTATGTCAAAATATTTCTATATTCAAGAGAAATTTTAGTCGTCGAGTTCACGCACATGCGAAGAATTCATTCCTATTCAAAACATTGTGCTTTTAGACCAGAATGACACCACGTTAAAACTTTTAGTGGATAATCATAATATGAGTCTTAGACCATACAGAATCGAGGCGGGTACGAAGCTTCATGGCCAGATCGGCAGCACGAGCCATCTAATTTTTCTGGTCTTCAGTTCGAGTCTTGAAACTGAGAACTTTTTCAATATATTTTTCTTTTCTTTTTTTTAAATTTTATTTTAGATATTTTTATCCTTTATTCCCACACTTAATACGAACTTTTCCAAATCTTATACTACTAAAATAAAATTTTATGTCAAAATATTTCTATATTCAAGAGAAATTTTAGTCGTCGAGTTCACGCACATGCGCAGAATTCATTCCTATTCAAAACATTGTGCTTTTAGACCAGAATGACACCACGTTAAAACTTTTAGTGGATAATCATAATGAGAGTCTTAGACCATTCAGACGCGCTGCGGGTACGAAGCTTCGTTGCCAGATCGGCAGCACGAGTCATCTAGTTTTGCTGGTCTTCAGTTCGAGTCTCGAAACTGAGAACTTTTTAAATATATTTTTCTTTTCTTTTTTTTACATTTTTTTAGATATTTTTATCCTTTATTCCCACACTTACTACGAACTTTTCCAAATCTTATACTACTAAAATAAAATTTTATGTCAAAATATTTCTATATTCAAGAGAAATTTTAGTCGTCGAGTTCACGCACATGCGAAGAATTCATTCCTATTCAAAACATTGTGCTTTTAGACCAGAATGACACCACGTTAAAACTTTTAGTGGATAATCATAATAAGAGTCTTAGACCATACAGAATCGCTGCGGGTACGAAGCTTCATGGCCAGATCGGCAGCACGAGCCATCTATATTTGCTGGTCTTCAGTTCGAGTCTCGAAACTGAGAACTTTTTAAATATATTTTTCTTTTCTTTTTTTTAACATTTTTTTAGATATTTTTATCCTTTATTCCCACACTTACTACGAACTTTTCCAAATCTTATAATACTAAAATAAAATTTTATGTCAAAATATTTCTATATTCAAGAGAAATTTTAGGAGTCGAGTTCACGCACATGCGCAGAATTCATTCCTATTCAAAACATTGTGCTTTTAGACCAGAATGACACCACGTTAACACTTTTAGTGGATAATCATAATGAGAGTCTTAGACCATTCAGACGCACTGCGGGTACGAAGCTTCGTGGCCAGATCGGCAGCACGAGCCATCTAGTTTTTCTGGTCTTCAGTTCGAGTCTCGAAACTAAGAACTTTTTAAATATATTTTTCTTTTCTTTTTTTTACATTTTTTTAGATATTTTTATCCTTTATTCCCACACTTACTACGAACTTTTCCAAATCTTATACTACTATAATAAAATTTTTATCAAAATATTTCTATATTCAAGAGAAATTTTAGTCGTCGAGTTCACGCACATGCGCAGAATTCATTACTATTCAAAACATTGTGCTTTTAGACCAGAATGACACCACGTTAAAACTTTTAGTGGATAATCATAATGAGAGTCTTAGACCATTCAGACGCGCTGCGGGTACGAAGCATCGTTGCCAGATCGGTAGCACGAGTCATCTAGTTTTGCTGGTCTTCAGTTCGAGTCTCGAAACTGAGAACTTTTTAAATATATTTTTCTTTTCTTTTTTTTACATTTTTTTAGATATTTTTATCCTTTATTCCCACACTTACTACGAACTTTTCCAAATCTTATACTACTAAAATAAAATTTTATGTCAAAATATTTCTATATTCAAGAGAAATTTTAAGAGTCGAGTTCACGCACATGCGCAGAATTCATTCCTATTCAAAACATTGTGCTTTTAGACCAGAATGACACCACGTTAAAACTTTTAGTGGATAATCATAATAAGAGTCTTAGACCATACAGAATCGCTGCGGATACGAAGCTTCATGGCCAGATCGGCAGCACGAGCCATCTATATTTGCTGGTCTTCAGTTCGAGTCTCGAAACTGAGAACTTTTTAAATATATTTTTCTTTTCTTTTTTTACATTTTTTTAGATATTTTTATCCTTTATTCCCACACTTACTACGAACTTTTCCAAATCTTATACTACTAAAATAAAATTTTATGTCAAAATATTTCTATATTCAAGAGAAATTTTAGGAGTCGAGTTCACACACATGCGCAGAATAATTTCCTATTCAAAACATTGTGCTTTTAGACCAGAATGACACCACGTTAAATCTTTTAGTGGATAAATATAATGAGAGTCTTAGACTATTCAGACGCGCTGCGGGAACGAAGCTTCGTGGCCAGATCGCCAGCACGAGCCATCTAGTTTTGCTGGTCTTCAGTTCGAGTCTCGAAACTGAGAACTTTTTCAATATATTTTTCTTTTCTTTTTTTTATATTTTTTTTTAGATATTTTTATACTTTATTCCCACACTTACTACGAACTTTTCCAAATCTTATACTACTAAAATAAAATTTTATGTCAAAATATTTCTATATTCAAGAGAAATTATAGGAGTCGAGTTCACGCACATGCGCAGAATTCTTTCCTATTCAAAACATTGTGCTTTTAGACCAGAATGACACCACGTTAAAGGTTTTAGTGGATAATCATAATGAGAGTCTTAGACCATTCAGACGCGCTGCGGGTACGAAGCTTCGTGGCCAGATCGGCTGCACGTGTCATCTAGTTTTGCTGGTCTTCAGTTCGAGTCTCGAAACTGAGAACTTTTTAAATATATTTTTCTTTTCTTTTTTTTTACATTTTTTTAGATATTTTTATCCTTTATTCCCACACTTACTACGAACGTTTCCAAATCTTATACTACTAAAATAAAATTTTATGTCAAAATATTTCTATATTCAAGAGAAATTTTAGGAGTCGAGTTCACGCACATGCGCAGAATTCATTCCTATTCAAAACATTGTGCTTTTAGACCAGAATGACACCACGTTAACACTTTTAGTGGATAATCATAATGAGACTCTTAGACCATTCAGACGCAACGCGGGTACGAAGCTTCGTGGCCAGATCGGCAGCACGAGCCATCTAGTTTTTCTGGTCTTCAGTTCGAGTCTCGAAACTGAGAACTTTTTCAATATATTTTTCTTTTCTTTTTTTTAAGTTTTATTTTAGATATTTTTATCCTTTATTCCCACACTTAATACGAACTTTTCCAAATCTTATACTACTAAAATAAAATTTTATGTCAAAATATTTCTATATTCAAGAGAAATTTTAGTCGTCGAGTTCACGCACATGCGCAGAATTCATTCCTATTCAAAACATTGTGCTTTTAGACCAGAATGACACCACGTTAACACTTTTAGTGGATAATCATAATGAGACTCTTAGACCATTCAGACGCAACGCGGGTACGAAGCTTCGTGGCCAGATCGGCAGCACGAGCCATCTAGTTTTTCTGGTCTTCAGTTCGAGTCTCGAAACTGAGAACTTTTTCAATATATTTTTCTTTTCTTTTTTTTAAGTTTTATTTTAGATATTTTTATCCTTTATTCCCACACTTAATACGAACTTTTCCAAATCTTATACTACTAAAATAAAATTTTATGTCAAAATATTTCTATATTCAAGAGAAATTTTAGTCGTCGAGTTCACGCACATGCGCAGAATTCATTCCTATTCAAAACATTGTGCTTTTAGACCAGAATGACACCACGTTAAAACTTTTAGTGGATAATCATAATGAGAGTCTTAGACCATTCAGACGCACCGCGGGTACGAAGCTTCGTGGCCAGATCGGCAGCACGAGCCATCTAGTTTTGCTGGTCTTCAGTTCGAGTCTCGAAACTGAGAACTTTTTCAATATATTTTTCTTTTCTTTTTTTTACATTTTTTTTAGATATTTTTATACTTTATTCCCACACTTACTACGAACTTTTCCAAATCTTATACTACTAAAATAAAATTTTATGTCAAAATATTTCTATATTCAAGAGAAATTATAGGAGTCGAGTTCACGC
The DNA here is from genome assembly GCF_947563725.1 of Argiope bruennichi. Taxonomy (NCBI): domain Eukaryota; kingdom Metazoa; phylum Arthropoda; class Arachnida; order Araneae; family Araneidae; genus Argiope; species Argiope bruennichi. Next base: position 135,042,534 of record NC_079163.1, read on the forward strand.
ACATGCGCAGAATTCTTTCCTATTCAAAACATTGTGCTTTTAGACCAGAATGACACCACGTTAAAGGTTTTAGTGGATAATCATAATGAGAGTCTTAGACCATTCAGACGCGCTGCGGGTGCGAAGCTTCGTTACCAGATCGGCAGCACGTGTCATCTAGTTTTGCTGGTCTTCAGTTCGAGTCTCGAAACTGAGAACTTTTTAAATATATTTTTCTTTTCTTTTTTTTAAGTTTTATTTTAGATATTTTTATCCTTTATTCCCACACTTAATACGAACTTTTCCAAATCTTATACTACTAAAATAAAATTTTATGTCAAAATATTTCTATATTCAAGAGAAATTTTAGTCGTCGAGTTCACGCACATGCGCAGAATTCATTCCTATTCAAAACATTGTGTTTTAGACCAGAATGACACCACGTTAAAACTTTTAGTGGATAATCATAATGAGAGTCTTAGACTATTCAGACGCGCTGCGGGTACGAAGCTTCGTTGCCAGATCGGCAGCACGAGTCATCTGGTTTTGCTGGTCTTCAGTTCGAGTCTCGAAACTGAGAACATTTTAAATATATTTTTCTTTTCTTTTTTTTACATTTTTTTTAGATATTTTTATCCTTTATTCCCACACTTACTACGAACTTTTCCAAATCTTATACTACTAAAATAAAATTTTATGTCAAAATATTTCTATATTCAAGAGAAATTTTAGGAGTCGAGTTCACGCACATGCGCAGAATTCATTCCTATTCAAAACATTGTGCTTTTAGACCAGAATGACACCTCGTTAACACTTTTAGTGGATAATCATAATAAGAGTCTTAGACCATACAGAATCGCTGCGGGTACGAAGCTTCATGGCCAGATCGGCAGCACGAGCCATCTATATTTGCTGGTCTTCAGTTCGAGTCTCGAAACTGAGAACTTTTTAAATATATTTTTCTTTTCTTTTTTTTACATTTTTTTACAAATTTTTATACTTTATTCCCACACTTACTACGAACTTTTCCAAATCTTATACTACTAAAATAAAATTTTATGTCAAAATATTTCTATATTCAAGAGAAATTATAGGAGTCGAGTTCACGCACATGCGCAGAATTCTTTCCTATTCAAAACATTGTGCTTTTAGACCAGAATGACACCACGTTAAAGGTTTTAGTGGATAATCATAATGAGAGTCTTAGACCATTCAGACGCGCTGCGGGTGCGAAGCTTCGTTACCAGATCGGCAGCACGTGTCATCTAGTTTTGCTGGTCTTCAGTTCGAGTCTCGAAACTGAGAACTTTTTAAATATATTTTTCTTTTCTTTTTTATAAGTTTTATTTTAGATATTTTTATCCTTTATTCCCACACTTAATACGAACTTTTCCAAATCTTATACTACTAAAATAAAATTTTATGTCAAAATATTTCTATATTCAAGAGAAATTTTAGGAGTCGAGTTCACACACATGCGCAGAATAATTTCCTATTCAAAACATTGTGCTTTTAGACCAGAATGACACCACGTTAAATCTTTTAGTGGATAATCATAATGAGAGTCTTAGACTATTCATATGCGCTGCGGGAACGAAGCTTCGTGGCCAGATCGCCAGCACGAGCCATCTAGTTTTGCTGGTCTTCAGTTCGAGTCTCGAAACTGAGAACTTTTTCAATATATTTTTCTTTTCTTTTTTTTACATTTTTTTTAGATATTTTTATACTTTATTCCCACACTTACTACGAACTTTTCCAAATCTTATACTACTAAAATAAAATTTTATGTCAAAATATTTCTTTATTCAAGAGAAATTATAGGAGTCGAGTTCACGCACATGCGCAGAATTCTTTCCTATTCAAAACATTGTGCTTTTAGACCAGAATGACACCACGTTCAAGGTTTTAGTGGATAATCATAATGAGAGTCTTAGACCATTCAGACGCGCTGCGGGTACGAAGCTTCGTGGCCAGATCGGCAGCACGTGCCATCTAGTTTTGCTGGTCTTCAGTTCGAGTCTCGAAACTGAGAACTTTTTAAATATATTTTTCTTTTCTTTTTTTTACATTTTTTTAGATATTTTTATCCTTTATTCCCACACTTACTACGAACGTTTCCAAATCTTATACTACTAAAATAAAATTTTATGTCAAAATATTTCTATATTCAAGAGAAATTTTAGAAGTCGAGTTCACGCACATGCGCAGAATTCATTCCTATTCAAAACATTGTGCTTTTAGACCAGAATGACACCACGTTAACAGTTTTAGTGGATAATCATAATGAGAGTCTTAGACCATTCAGACGCACCGCGGGTACGAAGCTTCGTGGCCAGATCGGCAGCACGAGCCAACTAGTTTTTCTGGTCTTCAGTTCGAGTCTCGAAACTGAGAACTTTTTCAATATATTTTTCTTTTCTTTTTTTTAACATTTTTTTTAGATATTTTTATCCTTTATTCCCACACTTACTACGAACTTTTCCAAATCTTATACTACTAAAATAAAATTTTATGTCAAAATATTTCTATATTCAAGAGAAATTTTAGGAGTCGAGTTCACGCACATGCGCAGAATTCATTCCTATTCAAAACATTGTGCTTTTAGAGCAGAATGACACCACGTTAACACTTTTAGTGGATAATAATAATAAGAGTCTTAGACCATACAGAATCGCTGCGGATACGAAGCTTCATGGCCAGATCGGCAGCACGAGCCATCTATATTTGCTGGTCTTCAGTTCGAGTCTCGAAACTGAGAACTTTTTAAATATATTTTTCTTTTCTTTTTTTTTTTTTACATTTTTTTAGATATTTTTATCCTTTATTCCCACACTTACTACGAACTTTTCCAAATCTTATACTACTAAAATAAAATTTTATGTCAAAATATTTCTATATTCAAGAGAAATTTTAGGAGTCGAGTTCACGCACATGCGCAGAATTCATTCCTATTCAAAACATTGTGCTTTTAGACCAGAATGACACCACGTTAACACTTTTAGTGGATAATCATAATGAGAGTCTTAGACCATTGAGACGCACCGCGGGTACGAAGCTTCGTGGCCAGATCGGCAGCACGAGCCATCTAGTTTTTCTGGTCTTCAGTTCGAGTCTCGAAACTGAGAACTTTTTCAATATATTTTTCTTTTCTTTTTTTTAAGTTTTATTTTAGATATTTTTATCCTTTATTAGCACACTTAATACGAACTTTTCCAAATCTTATACTACTAAAATAAAATTTTATGTCAAAATATTTCTATATTCAAGAGAAATTTTAGTCGTCGAGTTCACGCACATGCGCAGAATTCATTCCTATTCAAAACATTGTGCTTTTAGACCAGAATGACACGACGTTAAAACTTTTAGTGGATAATCATAATGAGAGTCTTAGACCATTCAGACGCGCTGCGGGTACGAAGCTTCGTTGCCAGATCGGCAGCACGAGTCATCTGGTTTTGCTGGTCTTCAGTTCGAGTCTCGAAACTGAGAACTTTTTAAATATATTTTTCTTTTCTTTTTTTTACATTTTTTTTTAGATATTTTTATCCTTTATTCCCACACTTACTACGAACTTTTCCAAATCTTATACTACTAAAATAAAATTTTATGTCAAAATATTTCTATATTCAAGAGAAATTTTAGTCGTCGAGTTCACGCACATGCGCAGAATTCATTCCTATTCAAAACATTGTGCTTTTAGACCAGAATGACACCACGTTAACACTTTTAGTGGATAATCATAATGAGAGTCTTAGACCATTCAGACGCGCTGCGGGTACGAAGCTTCGTTGCCAGATCGGCAGCACGAGTCATCTGGTTTTGCTGGTCTTCAGTTCGAGTCTCGAAACTGAGAACTTTTTAAATATATTTTTCTTTTCTTTTTTTTACATTTTTTTTTAGATATTTTTATCCTTTATTCCCACACTTACTACGAACTTTTCCAAATCTTATACTACTAAAATAAAATTTTATGTCAAAATATTTCTATATTCAAGAGAAATTTTAGTCGTCGAGTTCACGCACATGCGCAGAATTCATTCCTATTCAAAACATTGTGCTTTTAGACCAGAATGACACCACGTTAACACTTTTAGTGGATAATCATAATGAGAGTCTTAAACCATTCAGACGCACCGCGGGTACGAAGCTTCGTGGCCAGATCGGCAGCACGAGCCATCTAGTTTTTCTGGTCTTCAGTTCGAGTCTCGAAACTGAGAACTTTTTCAATATATTTTTCTTTTCTTTTTTTTTACATTTTTTTAGATATTTTTATCCTTTATTCCCACACTTACTACGAACTTTTCCAAATCTTATACTACTAAAATAAAATTTTATGTCAAAATATTTCTATATTCAAGAAAAATTTTAGGAGTCGAGTTCACGCACATGCGCAGAATTCATTCCTATTCAAAACATTGTGCTTTTAGACCAGAATGACACCACGTTAACACTTTTAGTGGATAATCATAATGAGAGTCTTAGACCATTCAGACGCCTTGCGGGTACGAAGCTTCGTGGCCAGATCGGCAGCACGAGCCATCTAGTTTTTCTGGTCTTCAGTTCGAGTCTCGAAACTGAGAACTTTTTCAATATATTTTTCTTTTCTTTTTTTTAAGTTTTATTTTAGATATTTTTATCCTTTATTAACACACTTACTACGAACTTTTCCAAATCTTATACTACTAAAATAAAATTTTATGTCAAAATATTTCTATATTCAAGAGAAATTTTAGGAGTCGAGTTCACGCACATGCGCAGAATTCATTCCTATTCAAAACATTGTGCTTTTAGACCAGAATGACACCACGTTAACACTTTTAGTGGATAATCATAATGAGAGTCTTAGACCATTCAGACGCGCTGCGGGTACGAAGCTTCGTTGCCAGATCGGCAGCACGAGTCATCCGGTTTTGCTGGTCTTCAGTTCAAGTCTCGAAACTGAGAACTTTTTAAATATATTTTTCTTTTCTTTTTTTTACATTTTTTTTAGATATTTTTATCCTTTATTCCCACACTTACTACGAACTTTTCCAAATCTTATACTACTAAAATAAAATTTTATGTCAAAATATTTCTATATTCATGAGAAATTTTAGTCGTCGAGTTCACGCACATGCGCAGAATTCATTCCTATTCAAAACATTGTGCTTTTAGACCAGAATGACACCACGTTAACACTTTTAGTGGATAATCATAATGAGAGTCTTAAACCATTCAGACGCACCGCGGGTACGAAGCTTCGTGGCCAGATCGGCAGCACGAGCCGTCTAGTTTTTCTGGTCTTCAGTTCGAGTCTCGAAACTGAGAACTTTTTCAATATATTTTTCTTTTCTTTTTTTTTACATTTTTTTAGATATTTTTATCCTTTATTCCCACACTTACTACGAACTTTTCCAAATCTTATACTACTAAAATAAAATTTTATGTCAAAATATTTCTATATTCAAGAGAAATTTTAGGAGTCGAGTTCACGCACATGCGCAGAATTCATTCCTATTCAAAACATTGTGCTTTTAGACCAGAATGACTTCACGTTAACACTTTTAGTGGATAATCATAATGAGAGTCTTAGACCATTCAGACGCACTGCGGGTACGAAGCTTCGTGGCCAGATCGGCAGCACGAGCCATCTAGTTTTTCTGGTCTTCAGTTCGAGTCTCGAAACTGAAAACTTTTTCAATATATTTTTCTTTTCTTTTTTTTAAGTTTTATTTTAGATATTTTTATCCTTTATTAACACACTTAATACGAACTTTTCCAAATCTTATACTACTAAAATAAAATTTTATGTCAAAATATTTCTATATTCAAGAGAAATTTTAGGATTCGAGTTCACGCACATGCGCAGAATTCATTCCTATTCAAAACATTGTGCTTTTAGACCAGAATGACACCACGTTAACACTTTTAGTGGATAATCATAATGAGAGTCTTAGACCATTCAGACGCCTTGCGGGTACGAAGCTTCGTGGCCAGATCGGCAGCACGAGCCATCTAGTTTTTCTGGTCTCCAGTTCGAGTCTCGAAACTGAGAACTTTTTCAATATATTTTTCTTTTCTTTTTTTTAAGTTTTATTTTAGATATTTTTATCCTTTATTAACACACTTAATACGAACTTTTCCAAATCTTATACTACTAAAATAAAATTTTATGTCAAAATATTTCTATATTCAAGAGAAATTTTAGTCGTTGAGTTCACGCACATGCGCAGAATTCATTCCTATTCAAAACATTGTGCTTTTAGACCAGAATGACACCACGTTAACACTTTTAGTGGATAATCATAATGAGAGTCTTAAACCATTCAGACGCACCGCGGGTACGAAGCTTCGTGGCCAGATCGGCAGCACGAGCCATCTAGTTTTTCTGGTCTTCAGTTCGAGTCTCGAAACTGAGAACTTTTTAAATATATTTTTCTTTTCTTTTTTTTACATTTTTTTTTAGATATTTTTATCCTTTATTCCCACACTTACTACGAACTTTTCCAAATCTTATACTACTAAAATAAAATTTTATGTCAAAATATTTCTATATTCAAGAGAAATTTTAGTCGTCGAGTTCACGCACATGCGCAGAATTCATTCCTATTCAAAACATTGTGCTTTTAGACCAGAATGACACCACGTTAACACTTTTAGTGGATAATCATAATGAGAGTCTTAGACCATTCAGACGCGCTGCGGGTACGAAGCTTCGTTGCCAGATCGGCAGCACGAGTCATCTGGTTTTGCTGGTCTTCAGTTCAAGTCTCGAAACTGAGAACTTTTTAAATATATTTTTCTTTTCTTTTTTTTACATTTTTTTTAAGATATTTTTATCCTTTATTCCCACACTTACTACGAACTTTTCCAAATCTTATACTACTAAAATAAAATTTTATGTCAAAATATTTCTATATTCAAGAGAAATTTTAGTCGTCGAGTTCACGCACATGCGCAGAATTCATTCCTATTCAAAACATTGTGCTTTTAGACCAGAATGACACCACGTTAACACTTTTAGTGGATAATCATAATGAGAGTCTTAAACCATTCAGACGCACCGCGGGTACGAAGCTTCGTGGCCAGATCGGCAGCACGAGCCATCTAGTTTTTCTGGTCTTCAGTTCGAGTCTCGAAACTGAGAACTTTTTCAATATATTTTTCTTTTCTTTTTTTTTACATTTTTTTAGATATTTTTATCCTTTATTCCCACACTTACTACGAACTTTTCCAAATCTTATACTACTAAAATAAAATTTTATGTCAAAATATTTCTATATTCAAGAGAAATTTTAGTCGTCGAGTTCACGCACATGCGCAGAATTCATTCCTATTCAAAACATTGTGCTTTTAGACCAGAATGACACCACGTTAACACTTTTAGTGGATAATCATAATGAGAGTCTTAGACCATTCAGACGCCTTGCGGGTACGAAGCTTCGTGGCCAGATCGGCAGCACGAGCCATCTAGTTTTTCTGGTCTCCAGTTCGAGTCTCGAAACTGAGAACTTTTTCAATATATTTTTCTTTTCTTTTTTTTAAGTTTTATTTTAGATATTTTTATCCTTTATTAACACACTTAATACGAACTTTTCCAAATCTTATACTACTAAAATAAAATTTTATGTCAAAATATTTCTATATTCAAGAGAAATTTTAGGAGTCGAGTTCACGCACATGCGCAGAATTCATTCCTATTCAAAACATTGTGCTTTTAGACCAGAATGACACCACGTTAACACTTTTAGTGGATAATCATAATGAGAGTCTTAAACCATTCAGACGCACCGCGGGTACGAAGCTTCGTGGCCAGATCGGCAGCACGAGCCATCTAGTTTTTCTGGTCTTCAGTTCGAGTCTCGAAACTGAGAACTTTTTCAATATATTTTTCTTTTCTTTTTTTTACATTTTTTTAGATATTTTTATCCTTTATTCCCACACTTACTACGAACTTTTCCAAATCTTATACTACTAAAATAAAATTTTATGTCAAAATATTTCTATATTCAAGAGAAATTTTAGGAGTCGAGTTCACGCACATGCGCAGAATTCATTCCTATTCAAAACATTGTGCTTTTAGACCAGAATGACTTCACGTTAACACTTTTAGTGGATAATCATAATGAGAGTCTTAGACCATTCAGACGCACTGCGGGTACGAAGCTTCGTGGCCAGATCGGCAGCACGAGCCATCTAGTTTTTCTGGTCTTCAGTTCGAGTCTCGAAACTAAAAACTTTTTCAATATATTTTTCTTTTCTTTTTTTTAAGTTTTATTTTAGATATTTATATCCTTTATTAACACACTTAATACGAACTTTTCCAAATCTTATACTACTAAAATAAAATTTTATGTCAAAATATTTCTATATTCAAGAAAAATTTTAGGAGTCGAGTTCACGCACATGCGCAGAATTCATTCCTATTCAAAACATTGTGCTTTTAGACCAGAATGACACCACGTTAACACTTTTAGTGGATAATCATAATGAGAGTCTTAGACCATTCAGACGCCTTGCGGGTACGAAGCTTCGTGGCCAGATCGGCAGCACGAGCCATCTAGTTTTTCTGGTCTTCAGTTCGAGTCTCGAAACTGAGAACTTTTTCAATATATTTTTCTTTTCTTTTTTTTAAGTTTTATTTTAGATATTTTTATCCTTTATTAACACACTTAATACGAACTTTTCCAAATCTTATACTACTAAAATAAAATTTTATGTCAAAATATTTCTATATTCAAGAGAAATTTTAGGAGTCGAGTTCACGCACATGCGCAGAATTCATTCCTATTCAAAACATTGTGCTTTTAGACCAGAATGACACCACGTTAACACTTTTAGTGGATAATCATAATGAGAGTCTTAGACCATTCAGACGCACTGCGGGTACGAAGCTTCGTGGCCAGATCGGCAGCACGAGCCATCTAGTTTTTCTGGTCTTCAGTTCGAGTCTCGAAACTAAAAACTTTTTCAATATATTTTTCTTTTCTTTTTTTTAAGTTTTATTTTAGATATTTTTATCCTTTATTAACACACTTAATACGAACTTTTCCAAATCTTATACTACTAAAATAAAATTTTATGTCAAAATATTTCTATATTCAAGAGAAATTTTAGGAGTCGAGTTCACGCACATGCGCAGAATTCATTCCTATTCAAAACATTGTGCTTTTAGACCAGAATGACACCACGTTAACACTTTTAGTGGATAATCATAATGAGAGTCTTAGACCATTCAGACGCCTTGCGGGTACGAAGCTTCGTGGCCAGATCGGCAGCACGAGCCATCTAGTTTTTCTGGTCTTCAGTTCGAGTCTCGAAACTGAGAACTTTTTCAATATATTTTTCTTTTCTCTTTTTTAAGTTTTATTTTAGATATTTTTATCCTTTATTAACACACTTAATACGAACTTTTCCAAATCTTATACTACTAAAATAAAATTTTATGTCAAAATATTTCTATATTCAAGAGAAATTTTAGGAGTCGAGTTCACGCACATGCGCAGAATTCATTCCTATTCAAAACATTGTGCTTTTAGACCAGAATGACACCACGTTAACACTTTTAGTGGATAATCATAATGAGAGTCTTAGACCATTCAGACGCCTTGCGGGTACGAAGCTTCGTGGCCAGATCGGCAGCACGAGCCATCTAGTTTTTCTGGTCTTCAGTTCGAGTCTCGAAACTGAGAACTTTTTCAATATATTTTTCTTTTCTTTTTTTTAAGTTTTATTTTAGATATTTTTATCCTTTATTAACACACTTAATACGAACTTTTCCAAATCTTATACTACTAAAATAAAATTTTATGTCAAAATATTTCTATATTCAAGAGAAATTTTAGGAGTCGAGTTCACGCACATGCGCAGAATTCATTCCTATTCAAAACATTGTGCTTTTAGACCAGAATGACACCACGTTAACACTTTTAGTGGATAATCATAATGAGAGTCTTAGACCATTCAGACGCCTTGCGGGTACGAAGCTTCGTGGCCAGATCGGCAGCACGAGTCATCTAGTTTTTCTGGTCTTCAGTTCGAGTCTCGAAACTGAGAACTTTTTCAATATATTTTTCTTTTCTTTTTTTAAAGTTTTATTTTAGATATTTTTATCCTTTATTAACACACTTAATACGAACTTTTCCAAATCTTATACTACTAAAATAAAATTTTATGTCAAAATATTTCTATATTCAAGAGAAATTTTAGGAGTCGAGTTCACGCACATGCGCAGAATTCATTCCTATTCAAAACATTGTGCTTTTAGACCAGAATGACACCACGTTAACACTTTTAGTGGATAATCATAATGAGAGTCTTAGACCATTCAGACGCGCTGCGGGTACGAAGCTTCGTTGCCAGATCGGCAGCACGAGTCATCTGGTTTTGCTGGTCTTCAGTTCGAGTCTCGAAACTGAGAACTTTTTAAATATATTTTTCTTTTCTTTTTTTTACATTTTTTTTTAGATATTTTTATCCTTTATTCCCACACTTACTACGAACTTTTCCAAATCTTATACTACTAAAATAAAATTTTATGTCAAAATATTTCTATATTCAAGAGAAATTTTAGTCGTCGAGTTCACGCACATGCGCAGAATTCATTCCTATTCAAAACATTGTGCTTTTAGACCAGAATGACACCACGTTAACACTTTTAGTGGATAATCATAATGAGAGTCTTAAACCATTCAGACGCACCGCGGGTACGAAGCTTTGTGGCCAGATCGGCAGCACGAGCCATCTAGTTTTTCTGGTCTTCAGTTCGAGTCTCGAAACTGAGAACTTTTTCAATATATTTTTCTTTTCTTTTTTTTTACATTTTTTTAGATATTTTTATCCTTTATTCCCACACTTACTACGAACTTTTCCAAATCTTATACTACTAAAATAAAATTTTATGTCAAAATATTTCTATATTCAAGAGAAATTTTAGGAGTCGAGTTCACGCACATGCGCAGAATTCATTCCTATTCAAAACATTGTGCTTTTAGACCAGAATGACTTCACGTTAACACTTTTAGTGGATAATCATAATGAGAGTCTTAGACCATTCAGACGCACTGCGGGTACGAAGCTTCGTGGCCAGATCGGCAGCACGAGCCATCTAGTTTTTCTGGTCTTCAGTTCGAGTCTCAAAACTGAAAACTTTTTCAATATATTTTTCTTTTCTTTTTTTTAAGTTTTATTTTAGATATTTTTATCCTTTATTAACACACTTAATACGAACTTTTCCAAATCTTATACTACTAAAATAAAATTTTATGTCAAAATATTTCTATATTCAAGAGAAATTTTAGGAGTCGAGTTCACGCACATGCGCAGAATTCATTCCTATTCAAAACATTGTGCTTTTAGACCAGAATGACACCACGTTAACACTTTTAGTGGATAATCATAATGAGAGTCTTAGACCATTCAGACGCCTTGCGGGTACGAAGCTTCGTGGCCAGATCGGCAGCACGAGCCATCTAGTTTTTCTGGTCTTCAGTTCGAGTCTCGAAACTGAGAACTTTTTCAATATATTTTTCTTTTCTTTTTTTTAAGTTTTATTTTAGATATTTTTATCCTTTATTAACACACTTAATACGAACTTTTCCAAATCTTATACTACTAAAATAAAATTTTATGTCAAAATATTTCTATATTCAAGAGAAATTTTAGGCGTCGAGTTCACGCACATGCGCAGAATTCATTCCTATTCAAAACATTGTGCTTTTAGACCAGAATGACACCACGTTAACACTTTTAGTGGATAATCATAATGAGAGTCTTAGATCATTCAGACGCACCGCGGGAACGAAGCTTCGTGGCCAGATCGGCAGCACGAGCCATCAAGTTTTTCTGGTCTTCAGTTAGAGTCACGAAACTGAGAACTTTTTCAATATATTTTTCTTTTCTTTTTTTTTTACATTTTTTTAGATATTTTTATCCTTTATTCCCACACTTACTACGAACTTTTCCAAATCTTATACTACTAAAATAAAATTTTATGTCAAAATATTTCTATATTCAAGAGAAATTTTAGGAGTCGAGTTCACGCACATGCGCAGAATTCATTCCTATTCAAAACATTGTGCTTTTAGACCAGAATGACACCACGTTAAAACTTTTAGTGGATAATCATAATGAGAGTCTTAGACCATTCAGACGCGCTGCGGGTACGAAGCTTCGTTGCCAGATCGGCAGCACGAGTCATCTGGTTTTGCTGGTCTTCAGTTCGAGTCTCGAAACTGAGAATTTTTTAAATATATTTTTCTTTTCTTTTTTTTACATTTTTTTAGATATTTTTATCCTTTATTCCCACACTTACTACGAACTTTTCCAAATCTTATACTACTAAAATAAAATTTTATGTCAAAATATTTCTATATTCAAGAGAAATTTTAGTCGTCGAGTTCACGCACATGCGCAGAATTCATTCCTATTCAAAACATTGTGCTTTTAGACAAGAATGACACCACGTTAACACTTTTAGTGGATAATCATAATGAGAGTCTTAAACCATTCAGACGCACCGCGGGTACGAAGCTTTGTGGCCAGATCGGCAGCACGAGCCATCTAGTTTTTCTGGTCTTCAGTTCGAGTCTAGAAACTGAGAACTTTTTCAATATATTTTTCTTTTCTTTTTTTTTACATTTTTTTAGATATTTTTATCCTTTATTCCCACACTTACTACGAACTTTTCCAAATCTTATACTACTAAAATAAAATTTTATGTCAAAATATTTCTATATTCAAGAGAAATTTTAGGAGTCGAGTTCACGCACATGCGCAGAATTCATTCCTATTCAAAACATTGTGCTTTTAGACCAGAATGACTTCACGTTAACACTTTTAGTGGATAATCATAATGAGAGTCTTAGACCATTCAGACGCACTGCGGGTACGAAGCTTCGTGGCCAGATCGGCAGCACGAGCCATCTAGTTTTTCTGGTCTTCAGTTCGAGTCTCGAAACTGAAAACTTTTTCAATATATTTTTCTTTTCTTTTTTTTAAGTTTTATTTTAGATATTTTTATCCTTTTTTAACACACTTAATACGAACTTTTCCAAATCTTATACTACTAAAATAAAATTTTATGTCAAAATATTTCTATATTCAAGAGAAATTTTAGGAGTCGAGTTCACGCACATGCGCAGAATTCATTCCTATTCAAAACATTGTGCTTTTAGACCAGAATGACACCACGTTAACACTTTTAGTGGATAATCATAATGAGAGTCTTAGACCATTCAGACGCCTTGCGGGTACGAAGCTTCGTGGCCAGATCGGCAGCACGAGCCATCTAGTTTTTCTGGTCTTCAGTTCGAGTCTCGAAACTGAGAACTTTTTCAATATATTTTTCTTTTCTTTTTTTTAAGTTTTATTTTAGATATTTTTATCCTTTATTAACACACTTAATACGAACTTTTCCAAATCTTATACTACTAAAATAAAATTTTATGTCAAAATATTTCTATATTCAAGAGAAATTTTAGGCGTCGAGTTCACGCACATGCGCAGAATTCATTCCTATTCAAAACATTGTGCTTTTAGACCAGAATGACACCACGTTAACACTTTTAGTGGATAATCATAATGAGAGTCTTAGATCATTCAGACGCACCGCGGGAACGAAGCTTCGTGGCCAGATCGGCAGCACGAGCCATCTAGTTTTTCTGGTCTTCAGTTAGAGTCTCGAAACTGAGAACTTTTTCAATATATTTTTCTTTTCTTTTTTTTTTACATTTTTTTAGATATTTTTATCCTTTATTCCCACACTTACTACGAACTTTTCCAAATCTTATACTACTAAAATAAAATTTTATGTCAAAATATTTCTATATTCAAGAGAAATTTTAGGAGTCGAGTTCACGCACATGCGCAGAATTCATTCCTATTCAAAACATTGTGCTTTTAGACCAGAATGACACCACGTTAAAACTTTTAGTGGATAATCATAATGAGAGTCTTAGACCATTCAGACGCGCTGCGGGTACGAAGCTTCGTTGCCAGATCGGCAGCACGAGTCATCTGGTTTTGCTGGTCTTCAGTTCGAGTCTCGAAACTGAGAATTTTTTAAATATATTTTTCTTTTCTTTTTTTTACATTTTTTTAGATATTTTTATCCTTTATTCCCACACTTACTACGAACTTTTCCAAATCTTATACTACTAAAATAAAATTTTATGTCAAAATATTTCTATATTCAAGAGAAATTTTAGTCGTCGAGTTCACGCACATGCGCAGAATTCATTCCTATTCAAAACATTGTGCTTTTAGACAAGAATGACACCACGTTAACACTTTTAGTGGATAATCATAATGAGAGTCTTAGACCATTCAGACGAACCGCGGGTACGAAGCTTCGTGGCCAGATCGGCAGCACGAGCCATCTAGTTTTTCTGGTCTTCAGTTCGAGTCTCGAAACTGAGAACTTTTTCAATATATTTTTCTTTTCTTTTTTTTAAGTTTTATTTTAGATATTTTTATCCTTTATTCCCACACTTACTACGAACTTTTCCAAATCTTATACTACTAAAATAAAATTTTATGTCAAAATATTTCTATATTCAAGAGAAATTTTAGTCGTCGAGTTCACGCATATTCGCAGAATTCATTCCTATTCAAAACATTGTGCTTTTAGACCAGAATGACACCACGTTAAAACTTTTAGTGGATAATCATAATGAGAGTCTTAGACCATTCAGACGCGCTGCGGGTACGAAGCTTCGTTGCCAGATCGGCAGCACGAGTCATCTGGTTTTGCTGGTCTTCAGTTCTAGTCTCGAAACTGAGAATTTTTTAAATATATTTTTCTTTTCTTTTTTTTACATTTTTTTTAGATATTTTTATCCTTTATTCCCACACTTACTACGAACTTTTCCAAATCTTATACTACTAAAATAAAATTTTATGTCAAAATATTTCTATATTCAAGAGAAATTTTAGTCGTCGAGTTCACGCACATGCGCAGAATTCATTCCTATTCAAAACATTGTGCTTTTAGACCAGAATGACACCACGTTAACACTTTTAGTGGATAATCATAATGAGAGTCTTAGACCATTCAGACGCGCTGCGGGTACGAAGCGTCGTTGCCAGATCGGCAGCACGAGTCATCTGGTTTTGCTGGTCTTCAGTTCGAGTCTCGAAACTGAGAACTTTTTCAATATATTTTTCTTTTCTTTTTTTTACATTTTTTTTAGATATTTTTATCCTTTATTCCCACACTTACTACGAACTTTTCCAAATCTTATACTACTAAAATAAAATTTTATGTCAAAATATTTCTATATTAAAGAGAAATTTTAGTCGTCGAGTTCACGCACATGCGCAGAATTCATTCCTATTCAAAACATTGTGCTTTTAGACCAGAATGACACCACGTTAACACTTTTAGTGGATAATCATAATGAGAGTCTTAGACCATTCAGACGCACCGCGGGTACGAAGCTTCGTGGCCAGATCGGCAGCACGAGCCATCTAGTTTTTCTGGTCTTCAGTTCGAGTCTCGAAACTGAGAACTTTTTCAATATATTTTTCTTTTCTTTTTTTTTACATTTTTTTAGATATTTTTATCCTTTATTCCCACACTTACTACGAACTTTTCCAAATCTTATACTACTAAAATAAAATTTTATGTCAAAATATTTCTATATTCAAGAGAAATTTTAGTCGTCGAGTTCACGCACATTCGCAGAATTCATTCCTATTCAAAACATTGTGCTTTTAGACCAGAATGACACCACGTTAAAACTTTTAGTGGATAATCATAATGAGAGTCTTAGACCATTCAGACGCGCTGCGGGTACGAAGCTTCGTTGCCAGATCGGCAGCACGAGTCATCTGGTTTTTCTGGTCTTCAGTTCGAGTCTCGAAACTGACAATTTTTTAAATATATTTTTCTTTTCTTTTTTTTACATTTTTTTTAGATATTTTTATCCTTTATTCCCACACTTACTACGAACTTTTCCAAATCTTATACTACTAAAATAAAATTTTATGTCAAAATATTTCTATATTCAAGAGAAATTTTAGTCGTCGAGTTCACGCACATGCGCAGAATTCATTCCTATTCAAAACATTGTGCTTTTAGACCAGAATGACACCACGTTAACACTTTTAGTGGATAATCATAATGAGAGTCTTAGACCATTCAGACGCACCGCGGGTACGAAGCTTCGTGGCCAGATCGGCAGCACGAGCTATCTAGTTTTTCTGGTCTTCAGTTCGAGTCTCGAAACTGAGAACTTTTTCAATACATTTTTCTTTTCTTTTTTTTTACATTTTTTTAGATATTTTTATCCTTTATTCCCACACTTACTACGAACTTTTCCAAATCTTATACTACTAAAATAAAATTTTATGTCAAAATATTTCTATATTCAAGAGAAATTTTAGGAGTCGAGTTCACGCACATGCGCAGAATTCATTCCTATTCAAAACATTGTGCTTTTAGACCAGAATGACACCACGTTAAAACTTTTAGTGGATAATCATAATAAGAGTCTTAGACCATACAGAATCGCTGCGGATACGAAGCTTCATGGCCAGATCGGCAGCACGAGCCATCTATATTTGCTGGTCTTCAGTTCGAGTCTCGAAACTGAGAACTTTTTAAATATATTTTTCTTTTCTTTTTTTACATTTTTTTAGATATTTTTATCCTTTATTCCCACACTTACTACGAACTTTTCCAAATCTTATACTACTAAAATAAAATTTTATGTCAAAATATTTCTATATTCAAGAGAAATTTTAGGGGTCGAGTTCACACACATTCGCAGAATAATTTCCTATTCAAAACATTGTTCTTTTAGACCAGAATGACACCACGTTAAAACTTTTAGTGGATAATCAGAATGAGAGTCTTAGACCATTCAGACGCGCTGCGGGTACGAAGCTTCGTGGTCAGATCGGCAGCACGAGACATCTAGTTTTGCTGGTCTTCAGTTCGAGTCTCGAAACTGAGAACTTTTTAAATATATTTTTCTTTTCTTTTTTTTAAGTTTTATTTTAGATATTTTTATCCTTTATTCCCACACTTACTACGAACTTTTCCAAATCTTATACTACTAAAATAAAATTTTATATCAAAATATTTCTATATTCAAGAGAAATTTTAGGGGTCGAGTTCACACACATGCGCAGAATAATTTCCTATTCAAAACATTGTGCTTTTAGACCAGAATGACACCACGTTAAAACTTTTAGTGGATAATCAGAATGAGAGTCTTAGACCAATCAGACGCGCTGCGGGTACGAAGCTTCGTGGTCAGATCGGCAGCACGAGACATCTAGTTTTGCTGGTCTTCAGTTCGAGTCTCGAAACTGAGAACTTTTTAAATATATTTTTCTTTTCTTTTTTTTAAGTTTTATTTTAGATATTTTTATCCTTTATTCCCACACTTAATACGAACTTTTCCAAATCTTATACTACTAAAATAAAATTTTATGTCAAAATATTTCTATATTCAAGAGAAATTTTAGGAGTCGAGTTCACGCACATGCGCAGAATTCATTCCTATTCAAAACATTGTGCTTTTAGACCAGAATGACACCACGTTAAAACTTTTAGTGGATAATCATAATGAGAGTCTTAGACCATTCAGACGCACTGCGGGTACGAAGCTTCGTGGCCAGATCGGCAGCACGAGCCATCTAGTTTTGCTGGTCTTCAGTTCGAGTCTCGAAACTGAGAACTTTTTAAATATATTTTTCTTTTCTTTTTTTTACATTTTTTAGATATTTTTATCCTTTATTCCCACACTTACTACGAACTTTTCCAAATCTTATACTACTAAAATAAAATTTTAAGTCAAAATATTTCTATATTCAAGAGAAATTTTGGGAGTCGAGTTCACGCACATGCGCAGAAATCATTCCTATTCAAAACATTGTGCTTTTAGACCAGAATGACACCACGTTAACACTTTTAGTGGATAATCATAATGAGAGTCTTAGGCCATTCAGACGCACTGCGGGTACGAAGCTTCGTGGCCAGATCGGACGCACGAGCCATCTAGTTTTTCTGATCTTCAGTTCGAGTCTCGAAACTGAGAACTTTTTCAATATATTTTTCTTTTCTTTTTTTTAAGTTTTATTTTAGATATTTTTATCCTTTATTCCCACACTTACTACGAACTTTTCCAAATCTTATACTACTAAAATAAAATTTTATGTCAAAATATTTCTATATTCAAGAGAAATTTTAGGAGTCGAGTTCACGCACATGCGCAGAATTCATTCCTATTCAAAACATTGTGCTTTTAGACCAGAATGACACCACGTTAAAACTTTTAGTGGATAATCATAATGAGAGTCTTAGACCATTCAGACGCGCTGCGGGTACGAAGCTTCGTGGTCAGATCGGCTGCAAGAGCCATCTAGTTTTGCTGGTCATCAGTTCGAGTCTCGAAACTGAGAACTTTTTAAATATATTTTTCTTTTCATTTTTTTACATTTTTTTAGATATTTTTATCCTTTATTCCCACACTTACTACGAACTTTTCCAAATCTTATACTACTAAAATAAAATTTTATGTCAAAATATTTCTATATTCAAGAGAAATTTTAGGAGTCGAGTTCACGCACATGCGCAGAATTCATTCCTATTCAAAACATTGTGCTTTTAGACCAGAATGACACCACGTTAAAACTTTTAGTGGATAATCATAATGAGAGTCTTAGACCATTCAGACGCGCTGCGGGTACGAAGCTTCGTGGTCAGATCGGCTGCAAGAGCCATCTAGTTTTGCTAGTCATCAGTTCGAGTCTCGAAACTGAGAACTTTTTAAATATATTTTTCTTTTCATTTTTTTACATTTTTTTAGATATTTTTATCCTTTATTCCCACACTTACTACGAACTTTTCCAAATCTTATACTACTAAAATAAAATTTTATGTCAAAATATTTCTATATTCCAGAGAAATTTTAGGAGTCGAGTTCACGCACATGCGCAGAATTCATTCCTATTCAAAACATTGTGCTTTTAGACCAGAATGACACCACGTTAAAACTTTTAGTGGATAATCATAATGAGAGTCTTAGACCATTCAGACGCGCTGCGGGTACGAAGCTTCGTGGCCAGATCGGCAGCACGAGACATCTAGTTTTGCTGGTCTTCAGTTCGAGTCTCGAAACTGAGAACTTTTTAAATATATTTTTCTTTTCTTTTTTTTACATTTTTTTTAGATATTTTTATCCTTTATTCCCACACTTACTACGAACTTTTCCAAATCTTATACTACTAAAATAAAATTTTATGTCAAAATATTTCTATATTCAAGAGAAATTTTAGGAGTCGAGTTCACGCACATGCGCAGAATTCATTCCTATTCAAAACATTGTGCTTTTAGACCAGAATGACACCACGTTAACACTTTTAGTGGATAATCATAATGAGAGTCTTAGACCATTCAGACGCACTGCGGGTACGAAGCTTCTTGGCCAGATCGGCAGCACGAGCCATCTAGTTTTTCTGGTCTTCCGTTCGAGTCTCGAAACTGAGAACTTTTTCAATATATTTTTCTTTTCTTTTTTTTAAGTTTTATTTTAGATATTTTTATCCTTTATTAACACACTTAATACGAACTTTTCCAAATCTTATACTACTAAAATAAAATTTTATGTCAAAATATTTCTATATTCAAGAGAAATTTTAGTCGTCGAGTTCACGCACATGCGCAGAGTTCATTCCTATTCAAAACATTGTGCTTTTAAACCAGAATGACACCACGTTAAAACTTTTAGTGGATAATCAGAATGAGAGTCTTAGACCATTCAGACGCGCTGCGGGTACGAAGCTTCGTTGCCAGATCGGCAGCACGAGTCATCTAGTTTTGCTGGTCTTCAGTTCGAGTCTCGAAACTGAGAAATTTTTAACTATATTTTTCTTTTCTTTTTTTTACATTTTTTTTAGATATTTTTATCCTTTATTCCCACACTTACTACGAACTTTTCCAAATCTTATACTACTAAAATAATATTTTATGTCAAAATATTTCTATATTCAAGAGAAATTTTAAGGGTTGAGTTCACACACATGCGCAGAATAATTTCCTATTCAAAACATTGTGCTTTTAGACCAGAATGACACCACGTTAAAACTTTTAGTGGATAATCAGAATGAGAGTCTTAGACCATTCAGACGCGCTGCGGGTACGAAGCTTCGTGGTCAGATCGGCAGCACGAGATATCTAGTTTTGCTGGTCTTCAGTTCGAGTCTCGAAACTCAGAACTTTTTCAATATATTTTTCTTTTCTTTTTTTTAAGTTTTATTTTAGATATTTTTATCCTTTATTCCCACACTTACTACGAACTTTTCCAAATCTTATACTACTAAAATAAAATTTTATGTCAAAATATTTCTATATTCAAGAGAAATTTTAGGGGTCGAGTTCACACACATGCGCAGAATAATTTCCTATTCAAAACATTGTGCTTTTAGACCAGAATGACACCACGTTAAAACTTTTAGTGGATAATCAGAATGAGAGTCTTAGACCATTCAGACGCGCTGCGGGTACGAAGCTTCGTGGTCAGATCGGCAGCACGAGACATCTAGTTTTGCTGGTCTTCAGTTCGAGTCTCGAAACTGAGAACTTTTTAAATATATTTTTCTTTTCTTTTTTTTAAGTTTTATTTTAGATATTTTTATCCTTTATTCCCACACTTACTACGAACTTTTCCAAATCTTATACTACTAAAATAAAATTTGATGTCAAAATATTTCTATATTCAAGAGAAATTTTAGGGGTCGAGTTCACACACATGCGCAGAATAATTTCCTATTCAAAACATTGTGCTTTTAGACCAGAATGACACCACGTTAAAACTTTTAGTGGATAATCAGAATGAGAGTCTTAGACCATTCAGACGCGCTGCGGGTACGAAGCTTCGTGGTCAGATCGGCAGCACGAGACATCTAGTTTTGCTGGTCTTCAGTTCAAGTCTCGAAACTGAGAACTTTTTAAATATATTTTTCTTTTCTTTTTTTTAAGTTTTATTTTAGATATTTTTATCCTTTATTCCCACACTTAATACGAACTTTTCCAAATCTTATACTACTAAAATAAAATTTTATGTCAAAATATTTCTATATTCAAGAGAAATTTTAGGAGTCGAGTTCACGCACATGCGCAGAATTCATTCCTATTCAAAACATTGTGCTTTTAGACCAGAATGACACCACGTTAAAACTTTTAGTGGATAATCATAATGAGAGTCTTAGACCATTCAGACGCACTGCGGGTACGAAGCTTCGTGGCCAGATCGGCAGCACGAGCCATCTAGTTTTGCTGGTCTTCAGTTCGAGTCTCGAAACTGAGAACTTTTTAAATATATTTTTCTTTTCTTTTCTTTACATTTTTTTAGATATTTTTATCCTTTATTCCCACACTTACTACGAACTTTTCCAAAACTTATACTACTAAAATAAAATTTTATGTCAAAATATTTCTATATTCAAGAGAAATTTTAGGAGTCGAGTTCACGCACATGCGCAGAATTCATTCCTATTCAAAACATTGTGCTTTTAGACCAGAATGACACCACGTTAAAACTTTTAGTGGATAATCATAATGAGAGTCTTAGACCATTCAGACGCGCTGCGGGTACGAAGTTTCGTGGTCAGATCGGCTGCAAGAGCCATCTAGTTTTGCTGGTCTTCAGTTCGAGTCTCGAAACTGAGAACTTTTTAAATATATTTTTCTTTTCATTTTTTTACATTTTTTTAGATATTTTTATCCTTTATTCCCACACTTACTACGAACTTTTCCAAATCTTATACTACTAAAATAAAATTTTATGTCAAAATATTTCTATATTCCAGAGAAATTTTAGGAGTCGAGTTCACGCACATGCGCAGAATTCATTCCTATTCAAAACATTGTGCTTTTAGACCAGAATGACACCACGTTAAAACTTTTAGTGGATAATCATAATGAGAGTCTTAGACCATTCAGACGCGCTGCGGGTACGAAGCTTCGTGGCCAGATCGGCAGCACGAGACATCTAGTTTTGCTGGTCTTCAGTTCGAGTCTCGAAACTGAGAACTTTTTAAATATATTTTTCTTTTCTTTTTTTTACATTTTTTTTAGATATTTTTATCCTTTATTCCCACACTTACTACGAACTTTTCCAAATCTTATACTACTAAAATAAAATTTTATGTCAAAATATTTCTATATTCAAGAGAAATTTTAGTCGTCGAGTTCACGCACATGCGCAGAATTCATTCCTATTCAAAACATTGTGCTTTTAGACCAGAATGACACCACGTTAACACTTTTAGTGGATAATCATAATGAGAGTCTTAGACCATTCAGACGCACCGCGGGTACGAAGCTTCGTGGCCAGATCGGCAGCACGAGCCATCTAGTTTTTCTGGTCTTCCGTTCGAGTCTCGAAACTGAGAACTTTTTCAATATATTTTTCTTTTCTTTTTTTTAAGTTTTATTTTAGATATTTTTATCCTTTATTAACACACTTAATACGAACTTTTCCAAATCTTATACTACTAAAATAAAATTTTATGTCAAAATATTTCTATATTCAAGAGAAATTTTAGTCGTCGAGTTCACGCACATGCGCAGAATTCATTCCTATTCAAAACATTGTGCTTTTAGACCAGAATGACACCACGTTAAAACTTTTAGTGGATAATCAGAATGAGAGTCTTAGACCATTCAGACGCGCTGCGGGTACGAAGCTTCGTTGCCAGATCGGCAGCACGAGTCATCTAGTTTTGCTGGTCTTCAGTTCGAGTCTCGAAACTGAGAAATTTTTAAATATATTTTTCTTTTCTTTTTTTTACATTTTTTTTAGATATTTTTATCCTTTATTCCCACACTTACTACGAACTTTTCCAATACTTATACTACTAAAATAATATTTTATGTCAAAATATTTCTATATTCAAGAGAAATTTTAGGGGTTGAGTTCACACACATGCGCAGAATAATTTCCTATTCAAAACATTGTGCTTTTAGACCAGAATGACACCACGTTAAAACTTTTAGTGGATAATCAGAATGAGAGTCTTAGACCATTCAGACGCGCTGCGGGTACGAAGCTTCGTGGTCAGATCGGCAGCACGAGACATCTAGTTTTGCTGGTCTTCAGTTCGAGTCTCGAAACTGAGAACTTTTTCAATATATTTTTCTTTTCTTTTTTTTAAGTTTTATTTTAGATATTTTTATCCTTTATTCCCACACTTACTACGAACTTTTCCAAATCTTATAGTACTAAAATAAAATTTTATGTCAAAATATTTCTATATTCAAGAGAAATTTTATCAGTCGAGTTCACGCACATGCGCAGAATTCATTCCTATTCAAAACATTGTGCTTTTAGACCAGAATGACACCACGTTAAAACTTTTAGTGGATAATCATAATGAGAGTCTTAGACCACTCAAACGCGCTGCGGGTTCGAAGCGTCGTGGCCAGATCGGCAGCACGATCCATCTAGTTTTGCTGGTCTTCAGTTCGAGTCTCGAAACTGAGAACTTTTTAAATATATTTTTCTTTTCTTTTTTTTACATTTTTTTTAGATATTTTTATCCTTTATTCCCACACTTACTACGAAACCTTTCCAAATCTTATACTACTAAAATAAAATTTTATGTCAAAATATTTCTATATTCAAGAGAAATTTTAGGAGTCGAGTTCACGCACATGCGCAGAATTCTTTCCTATTCAAAACATTGTGCTTTTAGACCAGAATGACACCATGTTAAAACTTTTAGTGGATAATCATAATGAGAGTCTTAGACCATTCAGACGCGCTGCGGGTACGAAGCTTAGTGGTCAGATCGGCTGCAGGAGCCATCTAGTTTTGCTGGTGTTCAGTTCGAGTCTCGAAACTGAGAACTTTTTAAATATATTTTTCTTTTCTTTTTTTACATTTTTTTTAGATATTTTTATCCTTTATTCCCACACTTACCACGAACTTTTCCAAATCTTATACCACTAAAATAAAATTTTATGTCAAAATATTTCTATATTCAAGAGAAATTTTAGGAGTCGTGTTCACGCACATGCGCAGAATTCATTCCTATTCAAAACATTGTGCTTTTAGACCAGAATGACACCACGTTAAAACTTTTAGTGGATAATCATAATGTGAGTCTTAGACCATTCAGACGCGCTGCGGGTACGAAGCTTCGTGGCCAGATCGGCAGCACGAGCCATCTAGTTTTGCTGGTCTTCAGTTCGAGTCTCGAAACTGAGAACTTTTTTAATATATATTTTTCTTTTCATTTTTTTTAAGTTTTATTTTAGATATTTTTATCCTTTATTCCCACACTTACTACGAACTTTTCCAAATCTTATACTACTAAAATAAAATTTTATGTCAAAATATTTCTATATTCAAGAGAAATTTTAGGAGTCGAGTTCACGCACATGCGCAGAATTCATTCCTATTCAAAACATTGTGCTTTTAGACCAGAATGACACCACGTTAAAACTTTTAGTGGATAATCATAATGAGAGTCTTAGACCATTCAGACGCGATGCGGGGACGAAGCGTCGTGGCCAGATCGGCAGCACGAGCCATCTAGTTTTGCTGGTCTTCAGTTCGAGTCTCGAAACTGAGAACTTTTTCAATATATTTTTTTTCTTTTTTTTTAAGTTTTATTTTAGATATTTTTATCCTTTATTCCCACACTTACTACGAACATTTCCAAATCTTATACTACTAAAATAAAATTTTATGTCAAAATATTTCTATATTAAAGAGAAATTTAAGGAGTCGAGTTCAAGCACATGCGCAGATTTCATTCCTATTCAAAACATTGTGCTTTTAGACCAGAATGACACCACGTTAAAACTTTTAGTGGATAATCATATTGAGAGTGTTAGACCATTCAGACGCGCTGCGGGTGCGAAGCTTCGTGGTCAGATCGGCTGCACGAGCCATCTAGTTTTGCTGGTCTTCAGTTCGAGTCTTGAAACTGAGAACTTTTTAAATATATTTTTCTTTTCTTTTTTTTACATTTTTTTTAGATATTTTTATCCTTTATTCCCACACTTACTACGAACTTTTCCAAATCTTATACAACTAAAATAAAATTTTATGTCAAAATATTTCTATATTCAAGAGAAATTTTAGGAGTCGAGTTCACGCACATGCGCAGAATTCATTCCTATTCAAAACATTGTGCTTTTAGACCAGAATGATACCACGTTAAAACTTTTAGTGGATAATCATAATGAGAGTCTTAGACCAAT
Organism: Argiope bruennichi; assembly: GCF_947563725.1. Classification (NCBI taxonomy): domain Eukaryota; kingdom Metazoa; phylum Arthropoda; class Arachnida; order Araneae; family Araneidae; genus Argiope; species Argiope bruennichi. The sequence continues at coordinate 135,067,714 of NC_079163.1, forward strand.
CAGACGCGCTGCGGGTACGAAGCTTCGTGGGCAGGTCGGCAGCACGAGCCATCTAGTTTTGCTGGTCTTCAGTTCGAGTCTCGAAACTGAGAACTTTTTAAATATATTTTTCTTTTCTTTTTTTTACATTTTTTTTAGATATTTTTATCCTTTATTCCTACACTTACTACGAAACTTTTCCAAATCTTATACTACTAAAATAAAATTTTATGTCAAAATATTTCTATATTCAAGAGAAATTTTAGGAGTCGAGTTCACGCACATGCGCAGAATTCATTCCTATTCAAAACATTGTGCTTTTAGACCAGAATGACACGACGTTAAAACTTTTAGTGGATAATCATAATGAGAGTCTTAGACCATTCAGACTCGCTGCGGGTACGAAGCTTCGTGGTCAGATCGGCTGCACGAGCCATCTAGTTTTGCTGGTCTTCAGTTCGAGTCTCGAAACTGAGAACTTTTTAAATATATTTTTCTTTTCTTTTTTTTACATTTTTTTTAGATATTTTTATCCTTTATTCCCACACTTACTACGAACTTTTCCAAATCTTATACTACTAAAATAAAATTTTATGTCAAAATATTTCTATATTCAAGAGAAATTTTAGGAGTCGAGTTCACGCACATGCGCAGAATTCTTTCCTATTCAAAACATTGTGCTTTTAGACCAGAATGACACCATGTTAAAACTTTTAGTGGATAATCATAATGAGAGTCTTAGACCATTCAGACGCGCTGCGGGTACGAAGCTTAGTGGTCAGATCGGCTGCAGGAGCCATCTAGTTTTGCTGGTCTTCAGTTCGAGTCTCGAAACTGAGAACTTTTTAAATATATTTTTCTTTTCTTTTTTTACATTTTTTTTAGATATTTTTATCCTTTATTCCCACACTTACTACGAACTTTTCCAATACTTATACTACTAAAATAATATTTTATGTCAAAATATTTCTATATTCAAGAGAAATTTTAGGGGTTGAGTTCACACACATGCGCAGAATAATTTCCTATTCAAAACATTGTGCTTTTAGACCAGAATGACACCACGTTAAAACTTTTAGTGGATAATCAGAATGAGAGTCTTAGACCATTCAGACGCGCTGCGGGTACGAAGCTTCGTGGTCAGATCGGCAGCACGAGACATCTAGTTTTGCTGGTCTTCAGTTCGAGTCTCGAAACTGAGAACTTTTTCAATATATTTTTCTTTTCTTTTTTTTAAGTTTTATTTTAGATATTTTTATCCTTTATTCCCACACTTACTACGAACTTTTCCAAATCTTATAGTACTAAAATAAAATTTTATGTCAAAATATTTCTATATTCAAGAGAAATTTTATCAGTCGAGTTCACGCACATGCGCAGAATTCATTCCTATTCAAAACATTGTGCTTTTAGACCAGAATGACACCACGTTAAAACTTTTAGTGGATAATCATAATGAGAGTCTTAGACCACTCAAACGCGCTGCGGGTTCGAAGCGTCGTGGCCAGATCGGCAGCACGATCCATCTAGTTTTGCTGGTCTTCAGTTCGAGTCTCGAAACTGAGAACTTTTTAAATATATTTTTCTTTTCTTTTTTTTACATTTTTTTTAGATATTTTTATCCTTTATTCCCACACTTACTACGAAACCTTTCCAAATCTTATACTACTAAAATAAAATTTTATGTCAAAATATTTCTATATTCAAGAGAAATTTTAGGAGTCGAGTTCACGCACATGCGCAGAATTCTTTCCTATTCAAAACATTGTGCTTTTAGACCAGAATGACACCATGTTAAAACTTTTAGTGGATAATCATAATGAGAGTCTTAGACCATTCAGACGCGCTGCGGGTACGAAGCTTAGTGGTCAGATCGGCTGCAGGAGCCATCTAGTTTTGCTGGTGTTCAGTTCGAGTCTCGAAACTGAGAACTTTTTAAATATATTTTTCTTTTCTTTTTTTACATTTTTTTTAGATATTTTTATCCTTTATTCCCACACTTACCACGAACTTTTCCAAATCTTATACCACTAAAATAAAATTTTATGTCAAAATATTTCTATATTCAAGAGAAATTTTAGGAGTCGTGTTCACGCACATGCGCAGAATTCATTCCTATTCAAAACATTGTGCTTTTAGACCAGAATGACACCACGTTAAAACTTTTAGTGGATAATCATAATGTGAGTCTTAGACCATTCAGACGCGCTGCGGGTACGAAGCTTCGTGGCCAGATCGGCAGCACGAGCCATCTAGTTTTGCTGGTCTTCAGTTCGAGTCTCGAAACTGAGAACTTTTTTAATATATATTTTTCTTTTCATTTTTTTTAAGTTTTATTTTAGATATTTTTATCCTTTATTCCCACACTTACTACGAACTTTTCCAAATCTTATACTACTAAAATAAAATTTTATGTCAAAATATTTCTATATTCAAGAGAAATTTTAGGAGTCGAGTTCACGCACATGCGCAGAATTCATTCCTATTCAAAACATTGTGCTTTTAGACCAGAATGACACCACGTTAAAACTTTTAGTGGATAATCATAATGAGAGTCTTAGACCATTCAGACGCGATGCGGGGACGAAGCGTCGTGGCCAGATCGGCAGCACGAGCCATCTAGTTTTGCTGGTCTTCAGTTCGAGTCTCGAAACTGAGAACTTTTTCAATATATTTTTTTTCTTTTTTTTTAAGTTTTATTTTAGATATTTTTATCCTTTATTCCCACACTTACTACGAACATTTCCAAATCTTATACTACTAAAATAAAATTTTATGTCAAAATATTTCTATATTAAAGAGAAATTTAAGGAGTCGAGTTCAAGCACATGCGCAGATTTCATTCCTATTCAAAACATTGTGCTTTTAGACCAGAATGACACCACGTTAAAACTTTTAGTGGATAATCATATTGAGAGTGTTAGACCATTCAGACGCGCTGCGGGTGCGAAGCTTCGTGGTCAGATCGGCTGCACGAGCCATCTAGTTTTGCTGGTCTTCAGTTCGAGTCTTGAAACTGAGAACTTTTTAAATATATTTTTCTTTTCTTTTTTTTACATTTTTTTTAGATATTTTTATCCTTTATTCCCACACTTACTACGAACTTTTCCAAATCTTATACAACTAAAATAAAATTTTATGTCAAAATATTTCTATATTCAAGAGAAATTTTAGGAGTCGAGTTCACGCACATGCGCAGAATTCATTCCTATTCAAAACATTGTGCTTTTAGACCAGAATGATACCACGTTAAAACTTTTAGTGGATAATCATAATGAGAGTCTTAGACCAATCAGACGCGCTGCGGGTACGAAGCTTCGTGGGCAGATCGGCAGCACGAGCCATCTAGTTTTGCTGGTCTTCAGTTCGAGTCTCGAAACTGAGAACTTTTTAAATATATTTTTCTTTTCTTTTTTTTACATTTTTTTTAGATATTTTTATCCTTTATTCCTACACTTACTACGAAACTTTTCCAAATCTTATACTACTAAAATAAAATTTTATGTCAAAATATTTCTATATTCAAGAGAAATTTTAGGAGTCGAGTTCACGCACATGCGCAGAATTCATTCCTATTCAAAACATTGTGCGTTTAGACCAGAATGACACGACGTTAAAACTTTTAGTGGATAATCATAATGAGAGTCTTAGACCATTCAGACTCGCTGCGGGTACGAAGCTTCGTGGTCAGATCGGCTGCACGAGCCATCTAGTTTTGCTGGTCTTCAGTTCGAGTCTCGAAACTGAGAACTTTTTAAATATATTTTTCTTTTCTTTTTTTTACATTTTTTTTAGATATTTTTATCCTTTATTCCCACACTTACTACGAACTTTTCCAAATCTTATACTACTAAAATAAAATTTTATGTCAAAATATTTCTATATTCAAGAGAAATTTTAGGAGTCGAGTTCACGCACATGCGCAGAATTCTTTCCTATTCAAAACATTGTGCTTTTAGACCAGAATGACACCATGTTAAAACTTTTAGTGGATAATCATAATGAGAGTCTTAGACCATTCAGACGCGCTGCGGGTACGAAGCTTAGTGGTCAGATCGGCTGCAGGAGCCATCTAGTTTTGCTGGTCTTCAGTTCGAGTCTCGAAACTGAGAACTTTTTAAATATATTTTTCTTTTCTTTTTTTACATTTTTTTTAGATATTTTTATCCTTTATTCCCACACTTACTACGAACTTTTCCAAATCTTATACCACTAAAATAAAATTTTATGTCAAAATATTTCTATATTCAAGAGAAATTTTAGGAGTCGTGTTCACGCACATGCGCAGAATTCATTCCTATTCAAAACATTGTGCTTTTAGACCAGAATGACACCACGTTAAAACTTTTAGTGGATAATCATAATGTGAGTCTTAGACCATTCAGACGCGCTGCGGGTACGAAGCTTCGTGGCCAGATCGGCAGCACGAGCCATCTAGTTTTGCTGGTCTTCAGTTCGAGTCTCGAAACTGAGAACTTTTTCAATATATTTTTCTTTTCATTTTTTTTAAGTTTTATTTTAGATATTTTTATCCTTTATTCCCACACTTACTACGAACTTTTCCAAATCTTATACTACTAAAATAAAATTTTATGTCAAAATATTTCTATATTCAAGAGAAATTTTAGGAGTCGAGTTCACGCACATGCGCAGAATTCATTCCTATTCAAAACATTGTGCTTTTAGACCAGAATGACACCACGTTAAAACTTTTAGTGGATAATCATAATGAGAGTCTTAGACCATTCAGACGCTATGCGGGGACGAAGCGTCGTGGCCAGATCGGCAGCACGAGCCATCTAGTTTTGCTGGTCTTCAGTTCGAGTCTCGAAACTGAGAACTTTTTAAATATATTTTTTTTCTTTTTTTTTAAGTTTTATTTTAGATATTTTTATCCTTTATTCCCACACTTACTACGAACATTTCCAAATCTTATACTACTAAAATAAAATTTTATGTCAAAATATTTCTATATTAAAGAGAAATTTAAGGAGTCGAGTTCACGCACATGCGCAGATTTCATTCCTATTCAAAACATTGTGCTTTTAGACCAGAATGACACCACGTTAAAACTTTTAGTGGATAATCATATTGAGAGTGTTAGACCATTCAGACGCGCTGCGGGTGCGAAGCTTCGTGGTCAGATCGGCTGCACGAGCCATCTAGTTTTGCTGGTCTTCAGTTCGAGTCTTGAAACTGAGAACTTTTTAAATATATTTTTCTTTTCTTTTTTTTACATTTTTTTTAGATATTTTTATCCTTTATTCCCACACTTACTACGAACTTTTCCAAATCTTATACAACTAAAATAAAATTTTATGTCAAAATATTTCTATATTCAAGAGAAATTTTAGGAGTCGAGTTCACGCACATGCGCAGAATTCATTCCTATTCAAAACATTGTGCTTTTAGACCAGAATGACACCACGTTAAAACTTTTAGTGGATAATCATAATGAGAGTCTTAGACCATTCAGACGCTATGCGGGGACGAAGCGTCGTGGCCAGATCGGCAGCACGAGCCATCTAGTTTTGCTGGTCTTCAGTTCGAGTCTCGAAACTGAGAACTTTTTAAATATATTTTTCTTTTCTTTTTTTTACATTTTTTTAGATATTTTTATCCTTTATTCCCACACTTACTACGAAACTTTTCCAAATCTTATACTACTAAAATAAAATTTTATGTCAAAATATTTCTATATTCAAGAGAAATTTTAGGAGTCGAGTTCACGCACATGCGCAGAATTCATTCCTATTCAAAACATTGTGCTTTTAGACCAGAATGACACCACGTTAAAACTTTTAGTGGATAATCATAATGAGAGTCTTAGACCATTCAGACTCGCTGCGGGTACGAAGCTTCGTGGTCAGATCGGCTGCACGAGCCATCTAGTTTTGCTGGTCTTCAGTTCGAGTCTCGAAACTGAGAACTTTTTAAATATATTTTTCTTTTCTTTTTTTTACATTTTTTTTAGATATTTTTATCCTTTATTCCCACACTTACTACGAACTTTTCCAAATCTTATACTACTAAAATAAAATTTTATGTCAAAATATTTCTATATTCAAGAGAAATTTTAGGAGTCGAGTTCACGCACATGCGCAGAATTCATTCCTATTCAAAACATTGTGCTTTTAGACCAGAATGACACCACGTTAACACTTTTAGTGGATAATCATAATGAGAGTCTTAGACCATTCAGAATCGCTGCGGGTACGAAGCTTCGTGGCCAGATCGGCAGTACGAGCCATCTAGTTTTGCTGGTCTTCAGTTCGAGTCTCGAAACTGAGAACTTTTTAAATATATTTTTCTTTTCTTTTTTTTACATTTTTTTTAGATATTTTTATCCTTTATTCCCACACTTACTACGAACTTTTCCAAATCTTATACTACTAAAATAAAATTTTATGTCAAAATATTTCTATATTCAAGAGAAATTTTAGGAGTCGAGTTCACGCACATGCGCAGAATTCATTCCTATTCAAAACATTGTGCTTTTAGACCAGAATGACACCACGCTAAAACTTTTAGTGGATAATCATAATGAGAGTCTTAGACCATTCAGACGCGCTGCGGTTACGAAGCGTCGTGGCCAGATCGGCAGCACGAGCCAACTAGTTTTTCTGGTCTTCAGTTCGAGTCTCGAAACTGAGAACTTTTTCAATATATTTTTCTTTTCTTTTTTTTAAGTTTTATTTTAGATATTTTTATCCTTTATTCCCACACTTACTACGAAACATTTCCAAATCTTATACTACTAAAATAAAATTTTATGTCAAAATATTTCTATAATCAATAGAAATTTTAGGAGTCGAGTTCACGCATATGCGCAGAATTCATTCCTATTCAAAACATTGTGCTTTTAGACCAGAATGACACCACGTTAAAACTTTTAGTGGATAATCATAATGAGAGTCTTAGACCATTCAGAATCGCTGCGAGTACGAAGCTTCGTGGCCAGATCGGCAGCACGAGCCATCTAGTTTTGCTGGTCTTCAGTTCGAGTCTCGAAACTGAGAACTTTTTCAATATATTTTTCTTTTCTTTTTTTTAAGTTTTATTTTAGATATTTTTATCCTTTATTCCCACACTTACTACGAACTTTTCCAAATCTTATACTACTAAATTAAAATTTTATGTCAAAATATTTCTATATTCAAGAGAAATTTTAGGAGTCGAGTTCACGCACATGCGCAGAATTCATTCCTATTCAAAACATTGTGCTTTTAGACCAGAATGACACCACGTTAACACTTTTAGTGGATAATCATAATGAGAGTCTTAGACCATTCAGAATCGCTGCGGGTACGAAGCTTCGTGGCCAGATCGGCAGTACGAGCCATCTAGTTTTTCTGGTCTTCAGTTCGAGTCTCGAAACTGAGAACTTTTTCAATATATTTTTCTTTTCTTTTTTTAAAGTTTTATTTTAGATATTTTTATCCTTTATTCCCACACTTACTACGAAACATTTCCAAATCTTATGCTACTAAAATAAAATTTTATGTCAAAATATTTCTATAATCAATAGAAATTTTAGGAGTCGAGTTCACGCATATGCGCAGAATTCATTCCTATTCAAAACATTGTGCTTTTAGACCAGAATGACACCACGTTAAAACTTTTAGTGGATAATCATAATGAGAGTCTTAGACCATTCAGAATCGCTGCGGGTACGAAGCTTCGTGGCCAGATCGGCAGCACGAGCCATCTAGTTTTGCTGGTCTTCAGTTCGAGTCTCGAAACTGAGAACTTTTTCAATATATTTTTCTTTTCTTTTTTTTACATTTTTTTTAGATATTTTTATCCTTTATTCCCACACTTACTACGAACTTTTCCAAATCTTATACTACTAAAATAAAATTTTATGTCAAAATATTTCTATATTCAAGAGAAATTTTAGGAGTCGAGTTCACGCACATGCGCAGAATTCATTCCTATTCAAAACATTGTGCTTTTAGACCAGAATGACACCACGTTAAAAATTTTAGTGGATAATCATAATGAGAGTCTTAGACCATTCAGACGCGCTGCGGGTACGAAGCGTCGTGGCCAGATCGGCAGCACGAGCCAACTAGTTTTTCTGGTCTTCAGTTCGAGTCTCGAAACTGAGAACTTTTTCAATATATTTTTCTTTTCTTTTTTTTAAGTTTTATTTTAGATATTTTTATCCTTTATTCCCACACTTACTACGAAACATTTCCAAATCTTATACTACTAAAATAAAATTTTATGTCAAAATATTTCTATAATCAATAGAAATTTTAGGAGTCGAGTTCACGCATATGCGCAGAATTCATTCCTATTCAAAACATTGTGCTTTTAGACCAGAATGACACCACGTTAAAACTTTTAGTGGATAATCATAATGAGAGTCTTAGAGCATTCAGAATCGCTGCGGGTACGAAGCTTCGTGGCCAGATCGGCAGCACGAGCCATCTAGTTTTGCTGGTCTTCAGTTCGAGTCTCGAAACTGAGAACTTTTTCAATATATTTTTCTTTTCTTTTTTTTAAGTTTTATTTTAGATATTTTTATCCTTTATTCCCACACTTACTACGAACTTTTCCAAATCTTATACTACTAAATTAAAATTTTATGTCAAAATATTTCTATATTTAAGAGAAATTTTAGGAGTCGAGTTCACGCACATGCGCAGAATTCATTCCTATTCAAAACATTGTGCTTTTAGACCAGAATGACACCACGTTAACACTTTTAGTGGATAATCATAATGAGAGTCTTAGACCATTCAGAATCGCTGCGGGTACGAAGCTTCGTGGCCAGATCGGCAGTACGAGCCATCTAGTTTTTCTGGTCTTCAGTTCGAGTCTCGAAACTGAGAACTTTTTCAATATATTTTTCTTTTCTTTTTTTTAAGTTTTATTTTAGATATTTTTATCCTTTATTCCCACACTTACTACGAAACATTTCCAAATCTTATACTATTAAAATAAAATTTTATGTCAAAATATTTCTATAATCAATAGAAATTTTAGGAGTCGAGTTCACGCATATGCGCAGAATTCATTCCTATTCAAAACATTGTGCTTTTAGACCAGAATGACACCACGTTAAAACTTTTAGTGGATAATCATAATGAGAGTCTTAGACCATTCAGAATCGCTGCGGGTACGAAGCTTCGTGGCCAGATCGGCAGCACGAGCCATCTAGTTTTGCTGGTCTTCAGTTCGAGTCTCGAAACTGAGAACTTTTTCAATATATTTTTCTTTTCTTTTTTTTAAGTTTTATTTTAGATATTTTTATCCTTTATTCCCACACTTACTACGAACTTTTCCAAATCTTATACTACTAAAATAAAATTTTATGTCAAAATATTTCTATATTCAAGAGAAATTTTAGGAGTCGAGTTCACGCACATGCGCAGAATTCATTCTTATTCAAAACAATGTGCTTTTAGACCAGAATGACACCACGTTAAATCTTTTAGTTGATAATCATAATGAGAGTCTTAATCCATTCAAACGCGCTGCGGGTCCGAAGCTTCGTGGCCAGATCGGCGGCACGAGCCATCTAGTTTTGCTGGTCTTCCGTTGGAGTCTCGAAACTGAGAACTTTTTAAATATATTTTTCTTTTTTTTACATTTTTTAAAAATATTTTTATCCTTTATTCCCACACTTACTACGAACTTTTCCAAATCTTATACTACTAAAATAAAATTTTATGTCAAAATATTTCTATATTCAAGAGAAATTTTAGGAGTCGAGTTCACGCACATGCGCAGAATTCATTCCTATTGAAAACATTGTGCTTTTAGACCAGAATGACACCACGTTAACACTTTTAGTGGATAATCATAATGAGAGTCTTAGACCATTCAGAATCGCTGCGGGTACGAAGCTTCGTGGCCAGATCGGCAGTACGAGCCATCTAGTTTTTCTGGTCTTCAGTTCGAGTCTCGAAACTGAGAACTTTTTCAATATATTTTTCTTCTCTTTTTTTTAAGTTTTATTTTAGATATTTTTATCCTTTATTCCCACACTTACTACGAAACATTTCCAAATCTTATACTACTAAAATAAAATTTTATGTCAAAATATTTCTATAATCAATAGAAATTTTAGGAGTCGAGTTCACGCATATGCGCAGAATTCATTCCTATTCAAAACATTGTGCTTTTAGACCAGAATGACACCACGTTAAAACTTTTAGTGGATAATCATAATGAGAGTCTTAGACCATTCAGAATCGCTGCGGGTACGAAGCTTCGTGGCCAGATCGGCAGCACGAGCCATCTAGTTTTGCTGGTCTTCAGTTCGAGTCTCGAAACTGAGAACTTTTTCAATATATTTTTCTTTTCTTTTTTTTAAGTTTTATTTTATATATTTTTATCCTTTATTCCCACACTTACTACGAACTTTTCCAAATCTTATACTACTAAATTAAAATTTTATGTCAAAATATTTCTATATTCAAGAGAAATTTTAGGAGTCGAGTTCACGCACATGCGCAGAATTCATTCCTATTCAAAACATTGTGCTTTTAGACCAGAATGACACCACGTTAACACTTTTAGTGGATAATCATAATGAGAGTCTTAGACCATTCAGAATCGCTGCGGGTACGAAGATTCGTGGCCAGATCGGCAGTACGAGCCATCTAGTTTTGCTGGTCTTCAGTTCGAGTCTCGAAACTGAGAACTTTTTAAATATATTTTTCTTTTCTTTTTTTTACATTTTTTTTAGATATTTTTATCCTTTATTCCCACACTTACTACGAACTTTTCCAAATCTTATACTACTAAAATAAAATTTTATGTCAAAATATTTCTATATTCAAGAGAAATTTTAGGAGTCGAGTTCACGCACATGCGCAGAATTCATTCCTATTCAAAACATTGTGCTTTTAGACCAGAATGACACCACGTTAAAACTTTTAGTGGATAATCATAATGAGAGTCTTAGACCATTCAGACGCGCTGCGGGTACGAAGCGTCGTGGCCAGATCGGCAGCACGAGCCAACTAGTTTTTCTGGTCTTCAGTTCGAGTCTCGAAACTGAGAACTTTTTCAATATATTTTTCTTTTCTTTTTTTTTAAGTTTTATTTTAGATATTTTTATCCTTTATTCCCACACTTACTACGAAACATTTCCAAATCTTATACTACTAAAATAAAATTTTATGTCAAAATATTTCTATAATCAATAGAAATTTTAGGAGTCGAGTTCACGCATATGCGCAGAATTCATTCCTATTCAAAACATTGTGCTTTTAGACCAGAATGACACCACGTTAAAACTTTTAGTGGATAATCATAATGAGAGTCTTAGACCATTCAGAATCGCTGCGGGTACGAAGCTTCGTGGCCAGAACGGCAGCACGAGCCATCTAGTTTTGCTGGTCTTCAGTTCGAGTCTCGAAACTGAGAACTTTTTCAATATATTTTTCTTTTCTTTTTTTTAAGTTTTATTTTAGATATTTTTATCCTTTATTCCCACACTTACTACGAACTTTTCCAAATCTTATACTACTAAATTAAAATTTTATGTCAAAATATTTCTATATTCAAGAGAAATTTTAGGAGTCGAGTTCACGCACATGCGCAGAATTCATTCCTATTCAAAACATTGTGCTTTTAGACGAGAATGACACCACGTTAACACTTTTAGTGGATAATCATAATGAGAGTCTTAGACCATTCAGAATCGCTGCGGGTACGAAGCTTCGTGGCCAGATCGGCAGTACGAGCCATCTAGTTTTGCTGGTCTTCAGTTCGAGTCTCGAAACTGAGAACTTTTTAAATATATTTTTCTTTTCTTTTTTTACATTTTTTTTAGATATTTTTATCCTTTATTCCCACACTTACTACGAACGTTTCCAAATCTTATACTACTAAAATAAAATTTTATGTCAAAATATTTCTATATTCAAGAGAAATTTTAGGAGTCGAGTTCACGCACATGCGCAGAATTCATTCCTACTCAAAACATCGTGCTTTTAGACCAGAATGACACCATGTTAAAACTTTTAGTGGATAATCATAATAAGAGTATTAGACCATTCAGACGCGCTGCGGGTACGAAGCGTCGTGGCCAGATCGGCAGCACGAGCCATCTAGTTTTGCTGGTCTTCAGTTCGTGTCTCGAAACTGAGAACTTTTTAAATATATTTTTCTTTTCTTTTTTTTACATTTTTTTAGATATTTTTATCCTTTATTCCCACACTTACTACGAAACTTTTCCAAATCTTACACTACTAAAATAAAATTTTATGTCAAAATATTTCTATATTCAATAGAAATTTTAGGAGTCGAGTTCACGCACATGCGCAGAATTCATTCCTATTCAAAACATTGTGCTTTTAGACCAGAATGACACCACGTTAAAACTTTTAGTGGATAATCATAATGAGAGTCTTAGACCATTCAGACGCGCTGCGGGTACGAAGCGTCGTGGCCAGATCGGCAGCACGAGCCAACTAGTTTTTCTGGTCTTCAGTTCGAGTCTCGAAACTGAGAACTTTTTCAATATATTTTTCTTTTCTTTTTTTTAAGTTTTATTTTAGATATTTTTATCCTTTATTCCCACACTTACTACGAAACATTTCCAAATCTTATACTACTAAAATAAAATTTTATGTCAAAATATTTCTATAATCAATAGAAATTTTAGGAGTCGAGTTCACGCATATGCGCAGAATTCATTCCTATTCAAAACATTGTGCTTTTAGACCAGAATGACACCACGTTAAAACTTTTAGTGGATAATCATAATGAGAGTCTTAGACCATTCAGAATCGCTGCGGGTACGAAGCTTCGTGGCCAGAACGGCAGCACGAGCCATCTAGTTTTGCTGGTCTTCAGTTCGAGTCTCGAAACTGAGAACTTTTTCAATATATTTTTCTTTTCTTTTTTTTAAGTTTTATTTTAGATATTTTTATCCTTTATTCCCACACTTACTACGAACTTTTCCAAATCTTATACTACTAAATTAAAATTTTATGTCAAAATATTTCTATATTCAAGAGAAATTTTAGGAGTCGAGTTCACGCACATGCGCAGAATTCATTCCTATTCAAAACATTGTGCTTTTAGACCAGAATGACACCACGTTAACACTTTTAGTGGATAATCATAATGAGAGTCTTAGACCATTCAGAATCGCTGCGGGTACGAAGCTTCGTGGCCAGATCGGCAGTACGAGCCATCTAGTTTTGCTGGTCTTCAGTTCGAGTCTCGAAACTGAGAACTTTTTAAATATATTTTTCTTTTCTTTTTTTACATTTTTTTTAGATATTTTCATCCTTTATTCCCACACTTACTACGAACGTTTCCAAATCTTATACTACTAAAATAAAATTTTATGTCAAAATATTTCTATATTTAAGAGAAATTTTAGGAGTCGAGTTCACGCACATGCGCAGAATTCATTCCTACTCAAAACATCGTGCTTTTAGACCAGAATGACACCATGTTAAAACTTTTAGTGGATAATCATAATAAGAGTATTAGACCATTCAGACGCGCTGCGGGTACGAAGCGTCGTGGCCAGATCGGCAGCACGAGCCATCTAGTTTTGCTGGTCTTCAGTTCGAGTCTCGAAACTGAGAACTTTTTAAATATATTTTTCTTTTCTTTTTTTTACATTTTTTTAGATATTTTTATCCTTTATTCCCACACTTACTACGAAACTTTTCCAAATCTTACACTACTAAAATAAAATTTTATGTCAAAATATTTCTATATTCAATAGAAATTTTAGGAGTCGAGTTCACGCACATGCGCAGAATTCTTTCCCATTCAAAACATTGTGCTTTTAGACCAGAATGACACCACGTTAAAACTTTTAGTGGATAATCATAATGAGAGTCTTAGACCATTCAGACGCGCTGCGGGTACGAAGCTTCGTTGCCAGATCGGCAGCACGAGCCATCTAGTTTTGCTGGTCTTCAGTTCGAGTCTCGAAACTGAGAACTTTTTAAATATATTTTTCTTTTCTTTTTTTTACATTTTTTTTAGATATTTTTATCCTTTATTCCCACACTTACTACGAACTTTTCCAAATCTTATACTACAAAAATAAAATTTTATGTCAAAATGTTTGTATATTCAAGAGAAATTTTAGGAGTCGAGTTCACGCACATTCGCAGAATTCTTTCCTATTCAAAACATTATGCTTTTAGACCAGAATTACACCACGTTAACACTTTTAGTGGATAATAATAATGAGAGTCTTAGACCATTCAGACGCACTGCGGGTACGAAGCTTCGTGGCCAGATCGGCAGCACGAGCCATCTTGTTTTGCTGGTCTTCAGTTCGAGTCTCGAAACTGAGAACTTTTTAAATATATTTTTCTTTTCTTTTTTTTACATTTTTAAAAAAATATTTTTATCCTTGATTCCCACACTTACTACGGACTTTTCCAAATCTTATACTACTAAAATAAAATTTTATGTCAAAATATTTCTATATTCAAGAGAAATTTTAGGAGTCGAGTTCACGCACATGCGCAGAATTCATTACTATTCAAAACATTGTGCTTTTAGACCAGAATGACACTACGTTAACACTTTTAGTGGATAATCATAATGAGAGTCTTAGACCATTCAGACGCACTGCAGGTACGAAGCTTCGTGGCCAGACCGGCAGCGCGAGCCATCTAGTTTTTCTGGTCTTCAGTTCGAGTCTCGAAACTGAGAACTTTTTGAATATATTTTTCTTTTCTTTTTTTTAAGTTTTATTTTAGATATTTTCATCCTTTATTCCCACACTTACTACGAACTTTTCCAAATCTTATAAGACTAAAATAAAATTTTATGTCAAAATATTTCTATATTCAAGAGAAATTTTAGGAGTCGAGTTCACGGAAATGCGCAGAATTCATTCCTATTCAAAACATTGTGCTTTTAGACCAGAATGACACCACGTTAACACTTTTAGTGGATAATAATAATGAGAGTCTTAGACCATTCAGACGCACTGCGGGTACGAAGCTTCGAGGCCAGATCGGCAGCACGAGCCGTCTAGTTTTTCTGATCTTCAGTTCGAGTCTCGAAACTGAGAACTTTTTCAATATATTTTTCTTTTCTTTTTTTAAAGTTTTATTTTAGATATTTTTATCCTTTATTCCCACACTTACTACGAAGTTTTCCAAATCTTATACTACTAAAATAAAATTTTATGTCAAAATATTTCTATATTCAAGAGAAATTTTAGGAGTCGAGTTCACGCACATGCGCAGAATTCATTCCTATTCAAAACATTGTGCTTTTAGACCAGAATGACACCACGTTAACACTTTTAGTGGATAATAATAATGAGAATCTTAGACCATTCAGACGCACTGCGGGTACGAAGCATCGTGGCCAGATCGGCAGAACGAGCCATCTAGTTTTTCTGGTCTTCAGTTCGAGTCTCGAAACTGAGAACTTTTTAAATATATTTTTCTTTTCTTTTTTTTACATTTTTTTTAGATATTTTTATCCTTTATTCCCACACTTACTACGAACTTTTCCAAATCTTATACTACTAAAATAAAATTTTATGTCAAAATATTTCTATATTCAAGAGAAATTTTAGGAGCCGAGTTCGCGCACATGCGCAGAATTCATTCCTATTCAAAACATTGTGCTTTTAGACCAGAATGACACCACGTTAAAACTTTTAGTGGATAATCATAATGAGAGTCTTAGACCATTCAGACGCGCTGCCGGTACGAAGCTTCGTTGCCAGATCGGCAGCACGAGACATCTAGTTTTGCTGGTCTTCAGTTCGAGTCTCGAAACTGAGAACTTTTTAAATATATATTTCTTTTCTTTTTTTTACATTTTTTTTTAGATATTTTTATCCTTTATTCCCACACTTACTACGAACTTTTCCAAATATTATACTACTAAAAAAAATTTTATGTCAAAATGTTTCTATATTCAAGAGAAATTTTAGGAGTCGAGTTCACGCACATTCGCAGAATTCTTTCCTATTCAAAACATTGTGCTTTTAGACCAGAATGACACCACGTTAACACTTTTAGTGGATAATCATAATGAGAGTCTTAGACCATTCAGACGCGCTGCGGGTACGAAGCTTCGTGGCCAGATCGGCAGCACGAGCCATCTAGTTTTGCTGGTCTTCAGTTCGAGTCTCGAAACTGAGAACTTTTTAAATATATTTTTCTTTTCTTTTTTTTACATTTTTTTTAGATATTATCCTTTATTCAAACACTTACTACGAACTTTTCCAAATCTTATACTACTAAAATAAAATTTTATGTCAAAATATTTCTATATTCAAGAGAAATTTTAGGAGTCGAGTTCACGCACATGCGCAGAATTCATTCCTATTCAAAACATTGTGCTTTTAGACCAGAATGACACCACGTTAACACTTTTAGTGGATAATAATAATGAGAATCTTAGACCATTCAGACGCACTGCGGGTACGAAGCATCGTGGCCAGATCGGCAGAACGAGCCATCTAGTTTTTCTGGTCTTCAGTTCGAGTCTCGAAACTGAGAACTTTTTAAATATATTTTTCTTTTCTTTTTTTTACATTTTTTTTAGATATTTTTATCCTTTATTCCCACACTTACTACGAACTTTTCCAAATCTTATACTACTAAAATAAAATTTTATGTCAAAATATTTCTATATTCAAGAGAAATTTTAGGAGCCGAGTTCGCGCACATGCGCAGAATTCATTCCTATTCAAAACATTGTGCTTTTAGACCAGAATGACACCACGTTAAAACTTTTAGTGGATAATCATAATGAGAGTCTTAGACCATTCAGACGCGCTGCCGGTACGAAGCTTCGTTGCCAGATCGGCAGCACGAGACATCTAGTTTTGCTGGTCTTCAGTTCGAGTCTCGAAACTGAGAACTTTTTAAATATATATTTCTTTTCTTTTTTTTACATTTTTTTTTAGATATTTTTATCCTTTATTCCCACACTTACTACGAACTTTTCCAAATATTATACTACTAAAAAAAATTTTATGTCAAAATGTTTCTATATTCAAGAGAAATTTTAGGAGTCGAGTTCACGCACATTCGCAGAATTCTTTCCTATTCAAAACATTGTGCTTTTAGACCAGAATGACACCACGTTAACACTTTTAGTGGATAATCATAATGAGAGTCTTAGACCATTCAGACGCGCTGCGGGTACGAAGCTTCGTGGCCAGATCGGCAGCACGAGCCATCTAGTTTTGCTGGTCTTCAGTTCGAGTCTCGAAACTGAGAACTTTTTAAATATATTTTTCTTTTCTTTTTTTTACATTTTTTTTAGATATTATCCTTTATTCAAACACTTACTACGAACTTTTCCAAATCTTATACTACTAAAATAAAATTTTATGTCAAAATATTTCTATATTCAAGAGAAATTTTAGGAGCCGAGTTCGCGCACATGCGCAGAATTCATTCCTATTCAAAACATTGTGCTTTTAGACCAGAATGACACCACGTTAAAACTTTTAGTGGATAATCATAATGAGAGTCTTAGACCATTCAGACGCGCTGCCGGTACGAAGCTTCGTTGCCAGATCGGCAGCACGAGCCATCTAGCTTTGCTGGTCTTCAGTTCGAGTCTCGAAACTGAGAACTTTTTAAATATATTTTTCTTTTCTTTTTTTTACATTTTTTTTAGATATTTTTATCCTTTATTCCCACACTTACTACGAACTTTTCCAAATCTTATACTACTAAAATAAAATTTTATGTCAAAATGTTTCTATATTCAAGAGAAATTTTAGGAGTCGAGTTCACGCACATTCGCAGAATTCTTTCCTATTCAAAACATTGTGCTTTTAGACCAGAATGACACCACGTTAACACTTTTAGTGGATAATCATAATGAGAGTCTTAGACCATTCAGACGCGCTGCGGGTACGAAGCTTCGTGGCCAGATCGGCAGCACGAACCATCTAGTTTTGCTGGTCTTCAGTTCGAGTCTCGAAACTGAGAACTTTTTAAATATATTTTTCTTTTCTTTTTTTTACATTTTTTTTAGATATTTTTATCCTTTATTCAAACACTTACTACGAACTTTTGCAAATCTTATACTACTAAAATAAAATTTTATGTCAAAATATTTCTATATTCAAGAGAAATTTTAGGAGCCGAGTTCGCGCACATGCGCAGAATTCATTCCTATTCAAAACATTGTGCTTTTAGACCAGAATGACACCACGTTAAAACTTTTAGTGGATAATCATAATGAGAGTCTTAGACCATTCAGACGCGCTGCCGGTACGAAGCTTCGTTGCCAGATAGGCAGCACGAGCCATCTAGCTTTGCTGGTCTTCAGTTCGAGTCTCGAAACAGAACTTTTTAAATATATTTTTCTTTTCTTTTTTTTACATTTTTTTTAGATATTTTTATCCTTTATTCCCACACTTACTACGAACTTTTCCAAATCTTATACTACTAAAATAAAATTTTATGTCAAAATGTTTCTATATTCAAGAGAAATTTTAGGAGTCGAGTTCACGCACATTCGCAGAATTCTTTCCTATTCAAAACATTGTGCTTTTAGACCAGAATGACACCACGTTAAAACTTTTAGTGGATAATCATAATGAGAGTCTTAGACCATTCAGAATAGCTGCGGGTACGAAGCTTCGTGGCCAGATCGGCAGCACGAGCCATCTAGTTTTGCTGGTCTTCAGTTCGAGTCTCGAAACTGAGAACTTTTTAAATATATTTTTCTTTTCTTTTTTTTACATTTTTTTTAGATATTTTTATCCTTTATTCCCACACTTACTACGAACTTTTCCAAATTTTATACTACTAAAATAAAATTTTATGTCAAAATATTTCTATATTCAAGAGAAATTTTAGGAGTCGAGTTCACGCACATGCGCAGAATTCATTCCTATTCAAAACATTGTGCTTTTAGACCAGAATGACACCACGTTAACTTTTTTAGTGGATAATAATAATGAGAGTCTTAGACCATTCAGACGCACTGCGGGTGCGAAGCTTCGTGGCCAGATCGGCAGTACGAGCCATCTAGTTTTTCAGGTCTTCAGTTCGAGTCTCGAAACTGAGAAGTTATTCAATATATTTTTCTTTTCTTTTTTTTAAGTTTTATTTTAGATATTTTTATCCTTTATTCCCACACTTACTACGAACTTTTCCAAATCTTATACTACTAAAATAAAATTTTATGTCAAAATATTTCTATATTCAAGAGAAATTTTAGGAGTCGAGTTCACGCACATGCGCAGAATTCATTCCTATTCAAAACATTGTGCTTTTAGACCAGAATGACACCACGTTAACACTTTTAGTGGATAATAATAATGAGAGTCTTAGACCATTCAGACGCACTGCGGGTACGAAGCTTCGTGGCCAGATCGGCAGCACGAGCCATCTAGTTTTGCTGGTCTTCAGTTCAGTCTCGAAACTGAGAACTTTTTCAATATATTTTTCTTTTCTTTTTTTAAAGTTTTATTTTAGATATTTTTATCCTTTATTCCCACACTTACTACGAAGTTTTCCAAATCTTATACTACTAAAATAAAATTTTATGTCAAAATATTTCTATATTCAAGAGAAATTTTAGGAGTCGAGTTCACGCACATGCGCAGAATTCATTCCTATTCAAAACATTGTGCTTTTAGACCAGAATGACACCACGTTAACACTTTTAGTGGATAATAATAATGAGAATCTTAGACCATTCAGACGCACTGCGGGTACGAAGCATCGTGGCCAGATCGGCAGCACGAGACATCTAGTTTTGCTTGTCTTCAGTTCGAGTCTCGAAACTGAGAACTTTTTAAATATATTTTTCTTTTCTTTTTTTTACATTTTTTTTAGATATTTTTATCCTTTATTCCCACACTTACTACGAACTTTTCCAAATCTTATACTACTAAAATAAAATTTTATGTCAAAATGTTTCTATATTCAAGAGAAATTTTAGGAGTCGAGTTCACGCACATTCGCAGAATTCTTTCCTATTCAAAACATTGTGCTTTTAGACCAGAATGACACCACGTTAACACTTTTAGTGGATAATCATAATGAGAGTCTTAGACCATTCAGACGCGCTGCGGGTACGAAGCTTCGTGGCCAGATCGGCAGCACGAGCCATCTAGTTTTGCTGGTCTTCAGTTCGAGTCTCGAAACTGAGAACTTTTTAAATATATTTTTCTTTTCTTTTTTTTACATTTTTTTTAGATATTTTTATCCTTTATTCCCACATTTACTACGAACTTTTCCAAATCTTATACTACTAAAATAAAATTTTATGTCAAAATATTTCTATATTCAAGAGAAATTTTAGGAGTCGAGTTCACGCACATGCGCAGAATTCATTCCTATTCAAAACATTGTGCTTTTAGACCAGAATGACACCACGTTAACACTTTTAGTGGATAATAATAATGAGAGTCTTAGACCATTCAGACGCACTGCGGGTGCGAAGCTTCGTGGCCAGATCGGCTGTACGAGCCATCTAGTTTTTCAGGTCTTCAGTTCGAGTCTCGAAACTGAGAAGTTTTTCAATATATTTTTCTTTTCATTTTTTTAAGTTTTATTTTAGATATTTTTATCCTTTATTCCCACACTTACTACGAACTTTTCCAAATCTTATACCACTAAAATAAAATTTTATGTCAAAATATTTCTATATTCAAGAGAAATTTTAGGAGTCGAGTTCACGCACATGCGCAGAATTCATTCCTATTCAAAACATTGTGCTTTTAGACCAGAATGACACCACGTTAACACTTTTAGTGGATAATAATAATGAGAGTCTTAGACCATTCAGACGCACTGCGGGTACGAAGCTTCGTGGCCAGATCGGCAGCACGAGCCATCTGGTTTTGCTGGTCTTCAGTTCAGTCTCGAAACTGAGAACTTTTTCAATATATTTTTTTTTCTTTTTTTAAAGTTTTATTTTAGATATTTTTATCCTTTATTCCCACACTTACTACGAAGTTTTCCAAATCTTATACTACTAAAATAAAATTTTATGTCAAAATATTTCTATATTCAAGAGAAATTTTAGGAGTCGAGTTCACGCACATGCGCAGAATTCATTCCTATTCAAAACATTGTGCTTTTAGACCAGAATGACACCACGTTAACACTTTTAGTGGATAATAATAATGAGAATCTTAGACCATTCAGACGCACTGCGGGTACGAAGCATCGTGGCCAGATCGGCAGCACGAGCCATCTAGTTTTTCTGGTCTTCAGTTCGAGTCTCGAATCTGAGAACTTTTTAAATATATTTTTCTTTTCTTTTTTTTACATTTTTTTTAGATATTTTTATCCTTTATTCCCACACTTACTACGAACTTTTCCAAATCTTATACTACTAAAATAAAATTTTATGTCAAAATATTTCTATATTCAAGAGAAATTTTAGGAGCCGAGTTCGCGCACATGCGCAGAATTCATTCCTATTCAAAACATAGTGCTTTTAGACCAGAATGACACCACGTTAAAACTTTTAGTGGATAATCATAATGAGAGTCTTAGACCATTCAGACGCGCTGCCGGTACGAAGCTTCGTTGCCAGATCGGCAGCACGAGACATCTAGTTTTGCTGGTCTTCAGTTCGAGTCTCGAAACTGAGAACTATTTAAATATATTTTTCTTTTCTTTTTTTTTACATTTTTTTTTAGATATTTTTATCCTTTATTCCCACACTTACTACGAACTTTTCCAAATCTTATACTACTAAAATAAAATTTTATGTCAAAATGTTTCTATATTCAAGAGAAATTTTAGGAGTCGAGTTCACGCACATTCGCAGAATTCTTTCCTATTCAAAACATTGTGCTTTTAGACCAGAATGACACCACGTTAACACTTTTAGTGGATAATCATAATGAGAGTCTTAGACCATTCAGACGCGCTGCGGGTACGAAGCTTCGTGGCCAGATCGGCAGCACGAGCCATCTAGTTTTGCTGGTCTTCAGTTCGCGTCTCGAAACTGAGAACTTTTTAAATATATTTTTCTTTTCTTTTTTTTACATTTTTTTTAGATATTTTTATCCTTTATTCAAACACTTACTACGAACTTTTCCAAATCTTATACTACTAAAATAAAGTTTTATGTCAAAATATTTCTATATTCAAGAGAAATTTTAGGAGCCGAGTTCGCGCACATGCGCAGAATTCATTCCTATTCAAAACATTGTGCTTTTAGACCAGAATGACACCACGTTAAAACTTTTAGTGGATAATCATAATGAGAGTCTTAGACTATTCAGACGCGCTGCCGGTACGAAGCTTCGTTGCCAGATCGGCAGCACGAGCCATCTAGTTTTGCTGGTCTTCAGTTCGAGTCTCGAAACTGAGAACTTTTTAAATATATTTTTCTTTTCTTTTTTTTACATTTTTTTTAGATATTTTTATCCTTTATTCCCACACTTACTACGAACTTTTCCAAATCTTATACTACTAAAATAAAATTTTATGTCAAAATGTTTCTATATTCAAGAGAAATTTTAGGAGTCGAGTTCACGCACATTCGCAGAATTCTTTCCTATTCAAAACATTGTGCTTTTAGACCAGAATGACACCACGTTAAAACTTTTAGTGGATAATCATAATGAGAGTCTTAGACCATTCAGACGCGCTGCGGGTACGAAGCTTCGTGGCCAGATCGGCAGCACGAGCCATCTAGTTTTGCTGGTCTTCAGTTCGAGTCTCGAAACTGAGAACTTTTTAAATATATTTTTCTTTTCTTTTGTTAAAGTTTTATTTTAGATATTTTTATCCTTTATTCCCACACTTACTACGAACTTTTCCAAATCTTATACTACTAAAATAAAATTTTATGTCAAAATATTTCTATATTCAAGAGAAATTTTAGGAGTCGAGTTCACGCACATGCGCAGAATTCATTCCTATTCAAAACATTGTGCTTTTAGACCAGAATGACACCACGTTAAAACTTTTAGTGGATAATCATAATGAGAGTCTTAGACCATTCAGACGCGCTGCGGGTAGGAAGCTTCGTTGCCAGATCGGCAGGACGAGCCATCTAGTTTTGCTGGTCTTCAGTTCGAGTCTCGAAACTGAGAACTTTTTAAATATATTTTTCTTTTCTTTTTTTTTACATTTTTTTTAGATATTTTTATCCTTTATTCCCACACTTACTACGAACTTTTCCAAATCTTATACTACTAAAATAAAATTTTAATTCAAAATATTTCTATATTCAAGAGAAATTTTAGGAGTCGAGTTCACGCACATGCGCAGAATTCTTTCCTATTCAAAACATTGTGCTTTTAGACCAGAATGACACCACGTTAAAACTTTTAGTGGATAATCATAATGTGAGTCTTAGACCATTCAGAATCGCTGCGGGTACGAAGCTTCGTGGCCAGATCGGTAGCACGAGACATCTCGTTTTGCTGGTCTTCAGTTCGAGTCTCGAAACTGAGAACTTTTTAAATATATTTTTCTTTTCTTATTTTTACATTTTTTTAGATATTTTTATCCTTTATTCCCACACTTACTACGAACTTTTCCAAATCTTATACTACTAAAATAAAATTTTATGTCAAAATATTTCTATATTCTAGAGAAATTTTAGGAGTCGAGTTCACGCACATGCGCAGAATTCATTCCTATTCAAAACATTGTGCTTTTAGACCAGAATGACACCACGTTAACACTTTTAGTGGATAATCATAATGAGAGTCTTAGACCATTCAGACGCACTGCGGGTGCGAAGCTTCGTGGCCAGATCGGCAGCACGAGCCATCTAGTTTTTCTGGTCTTCAGTTCGAGTCTCGAAACTGAGAACTTTTTCAATATATTTTTCTTTTCTTTTTTTTAAGTTTTATTTTAGATATTTTTATCCTTTATTCCCACACTTACTACGAACTTTTCCAAATCTTATACTACTAAAATAAAATTTTATGTCAAAATATTTCTATATTCAAGAGAAATTTTAGGAGTCGAGTTCACGCACATGCGCAGATTTCATTCCTATTCAAAACATTGTGCTTTTAGACCAGAATGACACCACTTTAAAACTTATAGTAGATAATCATAATGAAAGTCTTAGAAAATTCAGACGCGCTGCGGGTACAAAGCTTCGTATCCAGATCGGCAGCACGAGCCATCTAGTTTTGCTGGTCTTCAGTTCGAGTCTCGAAACTGAGAATTTTTTAAATATATTTTTCTTTTCTTTTTTTTACATTTTTTTAGATATTTTTATCCTTTATTCCCACACTTACTACGAACATTTCCAAATCTTATACTACTAAAATAAAATTTTATGTCAAAATATTTCTATATTCAAGAGAAATTTTAGGAGTCGAGTTCACGCACATGCGCAGAATTCATTCCTATTCAAAACATTGTGCTTTTAGACCAGATTGACACCACGTTAAAACTTTTAGTGGATAATCATAATGAGAGTCTTAGACCATTCAGACGCGCAGCGGGTACGAAGCTTCGTGGCCAGATCGGCAGCACGAGCCATCTAGTTTTGCTGGTCTTCAGTTCGAGTCTCGAAACTGAGAACTTTTTAAAAATATTTTTCTTTTCTTTTTTTTACATTTTTTTAGATATTTTTATCCTTTATTCCCACACTTACTACGAACTTTTCCAAATCTTATACTACTAAAATAAAATTTTATGTCAAAATATTTCTATATTCAAGAGAAATTTTAGGAGCCGAGTTCGCGCACATGCGCAGAATTCATTCCTATTCAAAACATTGTGCTTTTAGACCAGAATGACCCCACGTTAAAACTTTTAGTTGATAATCATAATGAGAGTCTTAGACCATTCAGACGCGCTGCGGGTACGAAGCTTCGTGGGCAGATCGGCAGCACGAGCCATCTAGTTTTGCTGGTCTTCAGTTCGAGTCTCGAAACTGAGAACTTTTTAAATATATTTTTCTTTTCTTTTTTTTACATTTTTTTTAGATATTTTTATCCTTTTTTCCCGCACTTACTACGAACTTTTCCAAATCTTATACTACTAAAATAAAATTTTATGTCAAAATATTTCTATATTCAAGAGAAATTTTAGGAGTCGAGTTCACGCACATGCGCAGAATTCATTCCTATTCAAAACATTGTGCTTTTAGACCAGAATGACACCACGTTAACACTTTTAGTGGATAATAATAATGAGAGTCTTAGACCATTCAGACGCACTGCGGGTACGAAGCTTCGTGGCCAGATCGGCAGCACGAGCCATCTAGTTTTTCTGGTCTTCAGTTCGAGTCTCGAAAATGAGAACTTTTTAAATATATTTTTCTTTTCTTTTTTTACATTTTTTTTAGATATTTTTATCCTTTATTCCCACACTTACTACGAACTTTTCCAAATCTTATACTACTAAAATAAAATTTTATGTCAAAATATTTCTATATTCAAGAGAAATTTTAGGAGCCGAGTTCGCGCACATGCGCAGAATTCATTCCTATTCAAAACATTGTGCTTTTAGACCAGAATGACCCCACGTTAAAACTTTTAGTTGATAATCATAATGAGAGTCTTAGACCATTCAGACGCGCTGCGGGTACGAAGCTTCGTGGGCAGATCGGCAGCACGAGCCATCTAGTTTTGCTGGTCTTCAGTTCGAGTCTCGAAACTGAGAACTTTTTAAATATATTTTTCTTTTCTTTTTTTTACATTTTTTTTAGATATTTTTATCCTTTTTTCCCGCACTTACTACGAACTTTTCCAAATCTTATACTACTAAAATAAAATTTTATGTCAAAATATTTCTATATTCAAGAGAAATTTTAGGAGTCGAGTTCACGCACATGCGCAGAATTCATTCCTATTCAAAACATTGTGCTTTTAGACCAGAATGACACCACGTTAACACTTTTAGTGGATAATAATAATGAGAGTCTTAGACCATTCAGACGCACTGCGGGTACGAAGCTTCGTGGCCAGATCGGCAGCACGAGCCATCTAGTTTTTCTGGTCTTCAGTTCGAGTCTCGAAAATGAGAACTTTTTAAATATATTTTTCTTTTCTTTTTTTACATTTTTTTTAGATATTTTTATCCTTTATTCCCACACTTACTACGAACTTTTCCAAATCTTATACTACTAAAATAAAATTTTATGTCAAAATATTTCTATATTCAAGAGAAATTTTAGAAGCCGAGTTCGCGCACATGCGCAGAATTCATTCCTATTCAAAACATTGTGCTTTTAGACCAGAATGACACCACGTTAAAACTTTTAGTGGATAATCATAATGAGAGTCTTAGACCATTCAGACGCGCTGCGGGTACGAAGCTTCGTGGGCAGATCGGCAGCACGAGCCATCTAGTTTTGCTGGTCTTCAGTTCGAGTCTCGAAACTGAGAACTTTTTAAATATATTTTTCTTTTCTTTTTTTTACATTTTTTTTAGATATTTTTATCCTTTATTCCCACACTTACTACGAACTTTTCCAAATCTTATACTACTAAAATAAAATTTTATGTCAAAATATTTCTATATTCAAGAGAAATTTTAGGAGTCGAGTTCACGCACATGCGCAGAATTCTTTCCTATTCAAAACATTGTGCTTTTAGACCAGAATGACACCACGTTAAAACTTTTAGTGGATAATCATAATGAGAGTCTTAGACCATTCAGACGCGCTGCCGGTACGAAGCTTCGTTGCCAGATCGGCAGCACGAGCCATCTAGTTTTGCTGGTCTTCAGTTCGAGTCTCGAAACTGAGAACTTTTTAAATATATTTTTCTTTTCTTTTTTTACATTTTTTTTAGATATTTTTATCCTTTATTCCCACACTTACTACGAACTTTTCCAAATCTTATACTACTAAAATAAAATTTTATGTCAAAATATTTCTATATTCAAGAGAAATTTTAGGAGTCGAGTTCACGCACATGCGCAGAATTCATTCCTATTCAAAACATTGTGCTTTTAGACCAGAATGACACCACGTTAACACTTTTAGTGGATAATAATAATGAGAGTCTTAGACCATTCAGACGCACTGCGGGTACGAAGCTTCGTGGCCAGATCGGCAGCACGAGCCATCTGGTTTTGCTGGTCTTCAGTTCAGTCTCCAAACTGAGAACTTTTTAAATATATTTTTCTTTTCTTTTGTTAAAGTTTTATTTTAGATATTTTTATCTTTTATTCCCACACTTACTACGAACTTTTCCAAATCTTATACTACTAAAATAAAATTTTATGTCAAAATATTTCTATATTCAAGAGAAATTTTAGGAGTCGAGTTCACGCACATGCGCAGAATTCTTTCCTATTCAAAACATTGTGCTTTTAGACCAGAATGACACCACGTTAAAACTTTTAGTGGATAATCATAATGAGAGTCTTAGACCATTCAGACGCGCTGCCGGTACGAAGCTTCGTTGCCAGATCGGCAGCACGAGCCATCTAGTTTGCTGGTCTTCAGTTCGAGTCTCGAAACTGAGAACTTTTTAAATATATTTTTCTTTTCTTTTTTTTACATTTTTTTTAGATATTTTTATCCTTTATTCCCACACTTACTACGAACTTTTCCAAATCTTATACTACTAAAATAAAATTTTATGTCAAAATATTTCTATATTCAAGAGAAATTTTAGGAGTCGAGTTCACGCACATGCGCAGAATTCATTCCTATTCAAAACATTGTGCTTTTAGACCAGAATGACACCACGTTAACACTTTTAGTGGATAATAATAATGAGAGTCTTAGACCATTCAGACGCACTGCGGGTGCGAAGCTTCGTGGCCAGATCGGCTGTACGAGCCATCTAGTTTTTCAGGTCTTCAGTTCGAGTCTCGAAACTGAGAAGTTTTTCAATATATTTTTCTTTTCTTTTTTTTAAGTTTTATTTTAGATATTTTTATCCTTTATTCCCACACTTACTACGAACTTTTCCAAATCTTATACTACTAAAATAAAATTTTATGTCAAAATATTTCTATATTCAAGAGAAATTTTAGGAGTCGAGTTCACGCACATGCGCAGAATTCATTCCTATTCAAAACATTGTGCTTTTAGACCAGAATGACACCACGTTAACACTTTTAGTGGATAATAATAATGAGAGTCTTAGACCATTCAGACGCACTGCGGGTACGAAGCTTCGTGGCCAGATCGGCAGCACGAGCCATCTGGTTTTGCTGGTCTTCAGTTCAGTCTCGAAACTGAGAACTTTTTCAATATATTTTTCTTTTCTTTTTTTAAAGTTTTATTTTAGATATTTTTATCCTTTATTCCCACACTTACTACGAAGTTTTCCAAATCTTATACTACTAAAATAAAATTTTATGTCAAAATATTTCTATATTCAAGAGAAATTTTAGGAGTCGAGTTCACGCACATGCGCAGAATTCATTCCTATTCAAAACATTGTGCTTTTAGACCAGAATGACACCACGTTAACACTTTTAGTGGATAATAATAATGAGAATCTTAGACCATTCAGACGCACTGCGGGTACGAAGCATCGTGGCGAGATCGGCAGCACGAGCCATCTAGTTTTTCTGGTCTTCAGTTCGAGTCTCGAATCTGAGAACTTTTTAAATATATTTTTCTTTTCTTTTTTTTACATTTTTTTTAGATATTTTTATCCTTTATTCAAACACTTACTACGAACTTTTCCAAATCTTATACTACTAAAATAAAATTTTATGTCAAAATATTTCTATATTCAAGAGAAATTTTAGGAGCCGAGTTCGCGCACATGCGCAGAATTCATTCCTATTCAAAACATTGTGCTTTTAGACCAGAATGACACCACGTTAAAACTTTTAGTGGATAATCATAATGAGAGTCTTAGACCATTCAGACGCGCTGCCGGTACGAAGCTTCGTTGCCAGATCGGCAGCACGAGCCATCTAGTTTTGCTGGTCTTCAGTTCGAGTCTCGAAACTGAGAACTTTTTAAATATATTTTTCTTTTCTTTTTTTTAAATTTTTTTTTAGATATTTTTATCCTTTATTCCCACACTTACTACGAACTTTTCCAAATCTTATACTACTAAAATAAAATTTTATGTCAAAATGTTTCTATATTCAAGAGAAATTTTAGGAGTCGAGTTCACGCACATTCGCAGAATTCTTTCCTATTCAAAACATTGTGCTTTTAGACCAGAATGACACCACGTTAAAACTTTTAGTGGATAATCATAATGAGAGTCTTAGACCA
The DNA here is from genome assembly GCF_947563725.1 of Argiope bruennichi. Lineage (NCBI taxonomy): Eukaryota > Metazoa > Arthropoda > Arachnida > Araneae > Araneidae > Argiope > Argiope bruennichi. The sequence continues at coordinate 135,096,769 of NC_079163.1, forward strand.
TTCAGAATCGCTGCGGGTACGAAGCTTCGTGGCCAGATCGGCAGCACGAGCCATCTAGTTTTGCTGGTCTTCAGTTCGAGTCTCGAAACTGAGAACTTTTTAAATATATTTTTCTTTTCTTTTGTTAAAGTTTTATTTTAGATATTTTTATCCTTTATTCCCACACTTACTACGAACTTTTCCAAATCTTATACTACTAAAATAAAATTTTATGTCAAAATATTTCCATATTCAAGAGAAATTTTAGGAGTCGAGTTCACGCACATGCGCAGAATTCATTCCTATTCAAAACATTGTGCTTTTAGACCAGAATGACACCACGTTAAAACTTTTAGTGGATAATCATAATGAGAGTCTTAGACCATTCAGACGCGCTGCGGGTAGGAAGCTTCGTTGCCAGATCGGCAGGACGAGCCATCTAGTTTTGCTGGTCTTCAGTTCGAGTCTCGAAACTGAGAACTTTTTAAATATATTTTTCTTTTCTTTTTTTTTACATTTTTTTTAGATATTTTTATCCTTTATTCCCACACTTACTACGAACTTTTCCAAATCTTATACTACTAAAATAAAATTTTAATTCAAAATATTTCTATATTCAAGAGAAATTTTAGGAGCCGAGTTCGCGCACATGCGCAGAATTCATTCCTATTCAAAACATTGTGCTTTTAGACCAGAATGACACCACGTTAAAACTTTTAGTGGATAATCATAATGAGAGTCTTATACCATTCAGACGCGCTGCGGGTACGAAGCTTCGTGGGCAGATCGGCAGCACGAGCCATCTAGTTTTGCTGGTCTTCAGTTCGAGTCTCGAAACTGAGAACTTTTTAAATATATTTTTCTTTTCTTTTTTTTACATTTTTTTTAGATATTTTTATCCTTTATTACCACACTTACTACGAACTTTTCCAAATCTTATACTACTAAAATAAAATTTTATGTCAAAATATTTCTATATTCAAGAGAAATTTTAGGAGTCGTGTTCACGCACATGCGCAGAATTCTTTCCTATTCAAAACATTGTGCTTTTAGACCAGAATGACACCACGTTAAAACTTTTAGTGGATAATCATAATGTGAGTCTTAGACCATTCAGAATCGCTGCGGGTACGAAGCTTCGTGACCAGATCGGTAGCACGAGCCATCTCGTTTTGCTGGTCTTCAGTTCGAGTCTCGAAACTGAGAACTTTTTAAATATATTTTTCTTTTCTTATTTTTACATTTTTTTAGATATTTTTATCCTTTATTCCCACACTTACTACGAACTTTTCCAAATCTTATACTACTAAAATAAAATTTTATGTCAAAATATTTCTATATTCTAGAGAAATTTTAGGAGTCGAGTTCACGCACATGCGCAGAATTCATTCCTATTCAAAACATTGTGCTTTTAGACCAGAATGACACCACGTTAACACTTTTAGTGGATAATCATAATGAGAGTCTTAGACCATTCAGACGCACTGCGGGTGCGAAGCTTCGTGGCCAGATCGGCAGCACGAGCCATCTAGTTTTTCTGGTCTTCAGTTCGAGTCTCGAAACTGAGAACTTTTTCAATATATTTTTCTTTTCTTTTTTTAAAGTTTTATTTTAGATATTTTTATTCTTTATTCCCACACTTACTACGAACTTTTCCAAATCTTATACTACTAAAATAAAATTTTATGTCAAAATATTTCTATATTCAAGAGAAATTTTAGGAGTCGAGTTCACGCACATGCGCAGAATTCATTCCTATTCAAAATATTGTGCTTTTAGACCAGAATGACACCACGTTAAAACTTATAGTGGATAATCATAATGAGAGTCTTAGACCATTCAGACGCGCTGCGGGTACGAAGCTTCGTGGGCAGATCGGCAGCACGAGCCATCTAGTTTTGCTGGTCTTCAGTTCGAGTCTCGAAACTGAGAACTTTTTAAATATATTTTTCTTTTCTTTTTTTTACATTTTTTTTAGATATTTTTATCCTTTATTCCCACACTTACTACGAACTTTTCCAAATCTTATACTACTAAAATAAAATTTTATGTCAAAATATTTCTATATTCAAGAGAAATTTTAGGAGCCGAGTTCGCGCACATGCGCAGAATTCATTCCTATTCAAAACATTGTGCTTTTAGACCAGAATGACACCACGTTAAAACTTTTAGTGGATAATCATAATGAGAGTCTTAGACCATTCAGACGCTATACATGTCTGAAACTTCGTGGCCAGATCGGCACCACGAGCCAGCTGGTTTTCAGTTCGAGTCTCGAAACTGAGAACTTTTTAAATATATTTTTCTTTTCTTTTTTTTTACATTTTTTTTAGATATTTTTATCCTTTATTCCCACACTTACTACGAACTTTTCCAAATCTTATACTACTAAAATAAAATTTTAATTCAAAATATTTCTATATTCAAGAGAAATTTTAGGAGCCGAGTTCGCGCACATGCGCAGAATTCATTCCTATTCAAAACATTGTGCTTTTAGACCAGAATGACACCACGTTAAAACTTTTAGTGGATAATCATAATGAGAGTCTTAGACCATTCAGACGCGCTGCCGGTACGAAGCTTCGTTGCCAGATCGGCAGCACGAGCCATCTAGTTTTGCTGGTCTTCAGTTCGAGTCTCGAAACTGAGAACTTTTTAAATATATTTTTCTTTTCTTTTTTTTAAATTTTTTTTTAGATATTTTTATCCTTTATTCCCACACTTACTACGAACTTTTCCAAATCTTATACTACTAAAATAAAATTTTATGTCAAAATGTTTCTATATTCAAGAGAAATTTTAGGAGTCGAGTTCACGCACATTCGCAGAATTCTTTCCTATTCAAAACATTGTGCTTTTAGACCAGAATGACACCACGTTAAAACTTTTAGTGGATAATCATAATGAGAGTCTTAGACCATTCAGAATCGCTGCGGGTACGAAGCTTCGTGGCCAGATCGGCAGCACGAGCCATCTAGTTTTGCTGGTCTTCAGTTCGAGTCTCGAAACTGAGAACTTTTTAAATATATTTTTCTTTTCTTTTGTTAAAGTTTTATTTTAGATATTTTTATCCTTTATTCCCACACTTACTACGAACTTTTCCAAATCTTATACTACTAAAATAAAATTTTATGTCAAAATATTTCCATATTCAAGAGAAATTTTAGGAGTCGAGTTCACGCACATGCGCAGAATTCATTCCTATTCAAAACATTGTGCTTTTAGACCAGAATGACACCACGTTAAAACTTTTAGTGGATAATCATAATGAGAGTCTTAGACCATTCAGACGCGCTGCGGGTAGGAAGCTTCGTTGCCAGATCGGCAGGACGAGCCATCTAGTTTTGCTGGTCTTCAGTTCGAGTCTCGAAACTGAGAACTTTTTAAATATATTTTTCTTTTCTTTTTTTTTACATTTTTTTTAGATATTTTTATCCTTTATTCCCACACTTACTACGAACTTTTCCAAATCTTATACTACTAAAATAAAATTTTAATTCAAAATATTTCTATATTCAAGAGAAATTTTAGGAGCCGAGTTCGCGCACATGCGCAGAATTCATTCCTATTCAAAACATTGTGCTTTTAGACCAGAATGACACCACGTTAAAACTTTTAGTGGATAATCATAATGAGAGTCTTATACCATTCAGACGCGCTGCGGGTACGAAGCTTCGTGGGCAGATCGGCAGCACGAGCCATCTAGTTTTGCTGGTCTTCAGTTCGAGTCTCGAAACTGAGAACTTTTTAAATATATTTTTCTTTTCTTTTTTTTACATTTTTTTTAGATATTTTTATCCTTTATTACCACACTTACTACGAACTTTTCCAAATCTTATACTACTAAAATAAAATTTTATGTCAAAATATTTCTATATTCAAGAGAAATTTTAGGAGTCGTGTTCACGCACATGCGCAGAATTCTTTCCTATTCAAAACATTGTGCTTTTAGACCAGAATGACACCACGTTAAAACTTTTAGTGGATAATCATAATGTGAGTCTTAGACCATTCAGAATCGCTGCGGGTACGAAGCTTCGTGACCAGATCGGTAGCACGAGCCATCTCGTTTTGCTGGTCTTCAGTTCGAGTCTCGAAACTGAGAACTTTTTAAATATATTTTTCTTTTCTTATTTTTACATTTTTTTAGATATTTTTATCCTTTATTCCCACACTTACTACGAACTTTTCCAAATCTTATACTACTAAAATAAAATTTTATGTCAAAATATTTCTATATTCTAGAGAAATTTTAGGAGTCGAGTTCACGCACATGCGCAGAATTCATTCCTATTCAAAACATTGTGCTTTTAGACCAGAATGACACCACGTTAACACTTTTAGTGGATAATCATAATGAGAGTCTTAGACCATTCAGACGCACTGCGGGTGCGAAGCTTCGTGGCCAGATCGGCAGCACGAGCCATCTAGTTTTTCTGGTCTTCAGTTCGAGTCTCGAAACTGAGAACTTTTTCAATATATTTTTCTTTTCTTTTTTTAAAGTTTTATTTTAGATATTTTTATTCTTTATTCCCACACTTACTACGAACTTTTCCAAATCTTATACTACTAAAATAAAATTTTATGTCAAAATATTTCTATATTCAAGAGAAATTTTAGGAGTCGAGTTCACGCACATGCGCAGAATTCATTCCTATTCAAAATATTGTGCTTTTAGACCAGAATGACACCACGTTAAAACTTATAGTGGATAATCATAATGAGAGTCTTAGACCATTCAGACGCGCTGCGGGTACGAAGCTTCGTGGGCAGATCGGCAGCACGAGCCATCTAGTTTTGCTGGTCTTCAGTTCGAGTCTCGAAACTGAGAACTTTTTAAATATATTTTTCTTTTCTTTTTTTTACATTTTTTTTAGATATTTTTATCCTTTATTCCCACACTTACTACGAACTTTTCCAAATCTTATACTACTAAAATAAAATTTTATGTCAAAATATTTCTATATTCAAGAGAAATTTTAGGAGCCGAGTTCGCGCACATGCGCAGAATTCATTCCTATTCAAAACATTGTGCTTTTAGACCAGAATGACACCACGTTAAAACTTTTAGTGGATAATCATAATGAGAGTCTTAGACCATTCAGACGCTATACATGTCTGAAACTTCGTGGCCAGATCGGCACCACGAGCCAGCTGGTTTTCAGTTCGAGTCTCGAAACTGAGAACTTTTTAAATATATTTTTCTTTTCTTTTTTTTTACATTTTTTTTAGATATTTTTATCCTTTATTCCCACACTTACTACGAACTTTTCCAAATCTTATACTACTAAAATAAAATTTTAATTCAAAATATTTCTATATTCAAGAGAAATTTTAGGAGCCGAGTTCGCGCACATGCGCAGAATTCATTCCTATTCAAAACATTGTGCTTTTAGACCAGAATGACACCACGTTAAAACTTTTAGTGGATAATCATAATGAGAGTCTTATACCATTCAGACGCGCTGCGGGTACGAAGCTTCGTGGGCAGATCGGCAGCACGAGCCATCTAGTTTTGCTGGTCTTCAGTTCGAGTCTCGAAACTGAGAACTTTTTAAATATATTTTTCTTTTCTTTTTTTTACATTTTTTTTAGATATTTTTATCCTTTATTCCCACACTTACTACGAACTTTTCCAAATCGTATACTACTAAAATAAAATTTTATGTCAAAATATTTCTATATTCAAGAGAAATTTTAGGAGTCGAGTTCACGCACATGCGCAGAATTCTTTCCTATTCAAAACATTGTGCTTTTAGACCAGAATGACACCACGTTAAAACTTTTAGTGGATAATCATAATGTGAGTCTTAGACCATTCAGAATCTCTGCGGGTACGAAGCTTCGTGGCCAGATCGGTAGCACGAGCCATCTCGTTTTGCTGGTCTTCAGTTCGAGTCTCGAAACTGAGAACTTTTTAAATATATTTTTCTTTTCTTATTTTTACATTTTTTTAGATATTTTTATCCTTTATTCCCACACTTACTACGAACTTTTCCAAATCTTATACTACTAAAATAAAATTTTATGTCAAAATATTTCTATATTCTAGAGAAATTTTAGGAGTCGAGTTCACGCACATGCGCAGAATTCATTCCTATTCAAAACATTGTGCTTTTAGACCAGAATGACACCACGTTAACACTTTTAGTGGATAATCATAATGAGAGTCTTAGACCATTCAGACGCACTGCGGGTGCGAAGCTTCGTGGCCAGATCGGCAGCACCAGCCATCTAGTTTTTCTGGTCTTCAGTTCGAGTCTCGAAACTGAGAACTTTTTCAATATATTTTTCTTTTCTTTTTTTTAAGTTTTATTTTAGATATTTTTATCCTTTATTCCCACACTTACTACGAACTTTTCCAAATCTTATACTACTAAAATAAAATTTTATGTCAAAATATTTCTATATTCTAGAGAAATTTTAGGAGTCGAGTTCACGCACATGCGCAGAATTCATTCCTATTCAAAACATTGTGCTTTTAGACCAGAATGACACCACGTTAACACTTTTAGTGGATAATCATAATGAGAGTCTTAGACCATTCAGACGCACTGCGGGTGCGAAGCATCGTGGCCAGATCGGCAGCACGAGCCATCTAGTTTTTCTGGTCTTCAGTTCGAGTCTCGAAACTGAGAACTTTTTCAATATATTTTTCTTTTTTTTTTTTTAAGTTTTATTTTAGATATTTTTATCCTTTATTCCCACACTTACTACGAACTTTTCCAAATCTTGTACTACTAAAATAAAATTTTATGTCAAAATATTTCTATATTCAAGAGCAATTTTATTAGTGGAGTTCACGCACATGCGCAGAATTCATTCCTATTCAAAACATTGTGCTTTTAGACCAGATTGACACCGCGTTAAAACTTTTAGTAGATAATCATAATGAGAGTCTTAGAAAATTCAGAATCGCTGGGGGTACGAAGCTTCGTGGCCAGATCGGCAGCACGAGTCATCTAGTTTTGCTGGTCTTCAGCTCGAGTCTCGAAACTGAGAAATTTTTAAATATATTTTTCTTTTCTTTTTTTTACATTTTTTTTAGATATTTTTATCCTTTATTCCCACACTTACTACGAACTTTTCCAAATCTTATACTACTAAAATAAAATTTTATGTCAAAATATTTCTATATTCAAGAGAAATTTTAGGAGTCGAGTTCACGCACATGCGCAGAATTCATTCTTATTCAAAACAATGTGCTTTTAGACCAGAATGACACCACGTTGAATCTTTTAGTTGATAATCATAGTGAGAGTCTTAATCCATTCAGACGCGCTGCGGGTCCGAAGCTTCGTGGCCAGATCGGCAGAATGAGCCATCTAGTTTTGCTGGTCTTCAGTTCGAGTCTCGAAACTGAGAACTTTTTCAATATATTTTTCTTTTCTTTTTTTTAAATTTTATTTTAGATATTTTTATCCTTTATTCCCACACTTACTACGAACTTTTCCAAATCTTATACTACTAAAATAAAATTTTATGTCAAAATATTTCTATATTCAAGAGAAATTTTAGGAGTCGAGTTCACGCACATGCGCAGAATTCATTCCTATTTAAAAAATATTGTGCTTTTAGACCAGAATGACACCACGTTAAAACTTATAGTGGATAATCATAATGAGAGTCTTAGACCATTCAGACGCGCTGCGGGTACGAAGCTTCGTGGGCAGATCGGCAGCACGAGCCATCTAGTTTTGCTGGTCTTCAGTTCGAGTCTCGAAACTGAGAACTTTTTAAATATATTTTTCTTTTCTTTTTTTTACATTTTTTTTAGATATTTTTATCCTTTATTCCCACACTTACTACGAACTTTTCCAAATCTTATACTACTAAAATAAAATTTTATGTCAAAATATTTCTATATTCAAGAGAAATTTTAGGAGCCGAGTTCGCGCACATGCGCAGAATTCATTCCTATTCAAAACATTGTGCTTTTAGACCAGAATGACACCACGTTAAAACTTTTAGTGGATAATCATAATGAGAGTCTTAGACCATTCAGACGCTATACATGTCTGAAACTTCGTGGCCAGATCGGCACCACGAGCCAGCTGGTTTTCAGTTCGAGTCTCGAATTTGAGAACTTTTTCAATATATTTTTCTTTTCTTTTTTTTAAATTTTATTTTAGATATTTTTATCCTTTATTCCCACACTTACTACGAACTTTTCCAACTCTTGTACTACTAAAATAAAATTTTATGTCAAAATATTTCTATATTCAAGAGCAATTTTATTAGTGGAGTTCACGCACATGCGCAGAATTCATTCCTATTCAAAACATTGTGCTTTTAGACCAGATTGACACCGCGTTAAAACTTTTAGTGGATAATCATAATGAGAGTCTTAGACCATTCAGACGCGCTGCGGGTACGAAGCTTCGTATCCAGATCGGCAGCACGAGCCATCTAGTTTTGCTGGTCTTCAGTTCGAGTCTCGAAACTGAGAACTTTTTAAATATATTTTTGTTTTCTTTTTTTTAAATTTTATTTTAGATATTTTTATCCTTTATTCCCACACTTACTACGAACTTTTCCAAATCTTGTACTACTAAAATAAAATTTTATGTCAAAATATTTCAATATTCAAGAGCAATTTTATTAGAGGAGTTCACGCACATGCGCAGAATTCATTCCTATTCAAAACATTGTGCTTTTAGACCAGATTGACACCGCGTTAAAACTTTTAGTGGATAATCATAATGAGAGTCTTAGACCATTCAGACGCGCTGCGGGTACGAAGCTTCGTATCCAGATCGGCAGCACGAGCCATCTAGTTTTGCTGGTCTTCAGTTCGAGTCTCGAAACTGAGAACTTTTTAAATATATTTTTCTTTTCTTTTTTTTTACATTTTTTTAGATATTTTTATCCTTTATTCCCACACTTACTACGAACTTTTCCAAATCTTATACTACTAAAATAAAATTTTATGTCAAAATATTTCTATATTCAAGAGAAATTTTAGGAGTCGAGTTCACGCACATGCGCAGATTTCATTCCTATTCAAAACATTGTGCTTTTAGACCAGAATGACACCACTTTAAAACTTTTAGTAGATAATCATAATGAAAGTCTTAGAAAATTCAGACGCGCTGCGGGTACGAAGCTTCGTATCCAGATCGGCAGCACGAGCCATCTAGTTTTGCTGGTCTTCAGTTCGAGTCTCGAAACTGAGAACTTTTTAAATATATTTTTCTTTTCTTTTTTTTACATTTTTTTAGATATTTTTATCCTTTATTCCCACACTTACTACGAACTTTTCCAAATCTTATACTACTAAAATAAAATTTTATGTCAAAATATTTCTATATTCAAGAGAAATTTTAGGAGTCGAGTTCACGCACATGCGCAGAATTCATTCCTATTCAAAACATTGTGCTTTTAGACCAGATTGACACCACGTTAAAACTTTTAGTGGATAATCATAATGAGAGTCTTAGACCATTCAGACGCGCAGCGGGTACGAAGCTTCGTGGCCAGATCGGCAGCACGAGCCATCTAGTTTTGCTGGTCTTCAGTTCGAGTCTCGAAACTGAGAACTTTTTAAATATATTTTTCTTTTCTTTTTTTTACATTTTTTTTAGATATTTTTATCCTTTATTCCCACACTTACTACGAACTTTTCCAAATCTTATACTACTAAAATAAAATTTTATGTCAAAATATTTCTATATTCAAGAGAAATTTTAGGAGCCGAGTTCGCGCACATGCGCAGAATTCATTCCTATTCAAAACATTGTGCTTTTAGACCAGAATGACCCCACGTTAAAACTTTTAGTTGATAATCATAATGAGAGTCTTAGACCATTCAGACGCACTGCGGGTACGAAGCTTCGTGGCCAGATCGGCAGCACGAGCCATCTAGTCTTTCTGGTCTTCAGTTCGAGTCTCGAAAATGAGAACTTTTTAAATATATTTTTCTTTTCTTTTTTTACATTTTTTTTAGATATTTTTATCCTTTATTCCCACACTTACTACGAATTTTTCCAAATCTTATACTACTAAAATAAAATTTTATGTCAAAATATTTCTATATTCAAGAGAAATTTTAGGAGCCGAGTTCACGCACATGCGCAGAATTCATTCCTATTCAAAACATTGTGCTTTTAGACCAGAATGACACCACGTTAAAACTTTTAGTGGCAAATCATAATGAGAGTATTAGACCATTCAGAATCGCTGCGGGTACGAAGCTTCGTGGCCAGATCGGCAGCACGAGCCATCTAGTTTTGCTGGTCTTCAGTTCGAGTCTCGAAACTGAGAACTTTTTAAATATATTTTTCTTTTCTTTTTTTTTACATTTTTTTAGATATTTTTATCCTTTATTCCCACACTTACTATGAACTTTTCCAAATCTTATAGTACTAAAATAAAATTTTATGTCAAAATATTTCTATATTCAAGAGAAATTTTAGGAGTTGAGTTCACGCACATGCGCAGAATTCATTCCTATTCAAAACATTGTGCTTTTAGACCAGAATGACACCATGTTAAAACTTTTAGTGGATAATCATAATGAGAGTCTTAGACCATTCAGACGCGCTGCGGGTACGAAGCGTCGTGGCCAGATCGGCAGCACGAGCCATCTAGTTTTGCTGGTCTTCAGTTCGAGTCTCGAAACTGAGAACTCTTTAAATATATTTTTCTTTTCTTTTTTTTTACATTTTTTTAGATATTTTTATCCTTTATTCCCACACTTACTACGAACTTTTAGAAATCTTATAGTACTAAAATAAAATTTTATGTCAAAATATTTCTATATTCAAGAGAAATTTTAGGAGTCGAGTTCACGCACATGCGCAGAATTCTTTCCTATTCAAAACATTGTGCTTTTAGACCAGAATGACACCACGTTAAAACTTTTAGTGGATAATCATAATGAGAGTCTTAGACCATTCAGAATCGCTGCGGGTACGAAGTTTCGTGGCCAGATCGGCAGCACGAGCCATCTAGTTTTTCTGGTCTTCAGTTCGAGTCTCGAAACTGAGAACTTTTTCAATATATTTTTCTTTTCTTTTTTTTAAGTTTTATTTTAGATATTTTTATCCTTTATTCCCACACTTACTACGAACTTTTCCAAATCTTATAGTACTAAAATAAAAATTTATGTCAAAATATTTCTATATTCAAGAGAAATTTTAGGAGTCGAGTTCACGCACATGCGCAGAATTCATTCTTATTCAAAACAATGTGCTTTTAGACCAGAATGACACCACGTTAAATCTTTTAGTTGATAATCATAATGAGAGTCTTAATCCATTCAAACGCGCTGCGGGTCCGAAGCTTCGTGGCCAGATCGGCAGCACGAGCCATCTAGTTTTGCTGGTCTTCCGTTGGAGTCTCGAAACTGAGAACTTTTTAAATATATTTCTCTTTTTTTTACATTTTTTAAAAATATTTTTATCCTTTATTCCCACACTTACTACGAACTTTTCCAAATCTTATACTACTAAAATAAAATTTTATGTCAAAATATTTCTATATTCAAGAGAAATTTTAGGAGTCGAGTTCACGCACATGCGCAGAATTCATTCCTATTGAAAACATTGTGCTTTTAGACCAGAATGACACCACGTTAACACTTTTAGTGGATAATAATAATGAGAGTCTTAGACCATTCAGACGCGCTGCGGGTAGGAAGCTTCGTTGCCAGATCGGCAGGACGAGCCATCTAGTTTTGCTGGTCTTCAGTTCGAGTCTCGAAACTGAGAACTTTTTAAATATATTTTTCTTTTCTTTTTTTTTTACATTTTTTTTAGATATTTTTATCCTTTATTCCCACACTTACTACGAACTTTTCCAAATCTTATACTACTAAAATAAAATTTTAATTCAAAATATTTCTATATTCAAGAGAAATTTTAGGAGCCGAGTTCGCGCACATGCGCAGAATTCATTCCTATTCAAAACATTGTGCTTTTAGACCAGAATGACACCACGTTAAAACTTTTAGTGGATAATCATAATGAGAGTCTTATACCATTCAGACGCGCTGCGGGTACAAAGCTTCGTGGGCAGATCGGCAGCACGAGCCATCTAGTTTTGCTGGTCTTCAGTTCGAGTCTCGAAACTGAGAACTCTTTAAATATATTTTTCTTTTCTTTTTTTTACATTTTTTTTAGATATTTTTATCCTTTATTCCCACACTTACTACGAACTTTTCCAAATCTTATACTACTAAAATAAAATTTTATGTCAAAATATTTCTATATTCAAGAGAAATTTTAGGAGTCGAGTTCACGCACATGCGCAGAATTCTTTCCTATTCAAAACATTGTGCTTTTAGACCAGAATGACACCACGTTAAAACTTTTAGTGGATAATCATAATGTGAGTCTTAGACCATTCAGAATCGCTGCGGGTACGAAGCTTCGTGGCCAGATCGGTAGCACGAGCCATCTCGTTTTGCTGGTCTTCAGTTCGAGTCTCGAAACTGAGAACTTTTTAAATATATTTTTCTTTTCTTATTTTTACATTTTTTTAGATATTTTTATCCTTTATTCCCACACTTACTACGAACTTTTCCAAATCTTATACTACTAAAATAAAATTTTATGTCAAAATATTTCTATATTCTAGAGAAATTTTAGGAGTCGAGTTCACGCACATGCGCAGAATTCATTCCTATTCAAAACATTGTGCTTTTAGACCAGAATGACACCACGTTAACACTTTTAGTGGATAATCATAATGAGAGTCTTAGACCATTCAGACGCACTGCGGGTGCGAAGCTTCGTGGCCAGATCGGCAGCACGAGCCATCTAGTTTTGCTGGTCTTCAGTTCGAGTCTCGAAACTGAGAACTCTTTAAATATATTTTTCTTTTCTTTTTTTTACATTTTTTTTAGATATTTTTATCCTTTATTCCCACACTTACTACGAACTTTTCCAAATCTTATACTACTAAAATAAAATTTTATGTCAAAATATTTCTATATTCAAGAGAAATTTTAGGAGTCGAGTTCACGCACATGCGCAGAATTCTTTCCTATTCAAAACATTGTGCTTTTAGACCAGAATGACACCACGTTAAAACTTTTAGTGGATAATCATAATGTGAGTCTTAGACCATTCAGAATCGCTGCGGGTACGAAGCTTCGTGGCCAGATCGGTAGCACGAGCCATCTCGTTTTGCTGGTCTTCAGTTCGAGTCTCGAAACTGAGAACTTTTTAAATATATTTTTCTTTTCTTATTTTTACATTTTTTTAGATATTTTTATCCTTTATTCCCACACTTACTACGAACTTTTCCAAATCTTATACTACTAAAATAAAATTTTATGTCAAAATATTTCTATATTCTAGAGAAATTTTAGGAGTCGAGTTCACGCACATGCGCAGAATTCATTCCTATTCAAAACATTGTGCTTTTAGACCAGAATGACACCACGTTAAAACTTTTAGTGGATAATCATAATGAGAGTCTTAGACCATTCAGACGCGCTGCGGGTAGGAAGCTTCGTTGCCAGATCGGCAGGACGAGCCATCTAGTTTTGCTGGTCTTCAGTTCGAGTCTCGAAACTGAGAACTTTTTAAATATATTTTTCTTTTCTTTTTTTTTCATTTTTTTTAGATATTTTTATCCTTTATTCCCACACTTACTACGAACTTTTCCAAATCTTATACTACTAAAATAAAATTTTAATTCAAAATATTTCTATATTCAAGAGAAATTTTAGGAGCCGAGTTCGCGCACATGCGCAGAATTCATTCCTATTCAAAACATTGTGCTTTTAGACCAGAATGACACCACGTTAAAACTTTTAGTGGATAATCATAATGAGAGTCTTATACCATTCAGACGCGCTGCGGGTACGAAGCTTCGTGGGCAGATCGGCAGCACGAGCCATCTAGTTTTGCTGGTCTTCAGTTCGAGTCTCGAAACTGAGAACTTTTTAAATATATTTTTCTTTTCTTTTTTTTACATTTTTTTTAGATATTTTTATCCTTTATTCCCACACTTACTACGAACTTTTCCAAATCTTATACTACTAAAATAAAATTTTATGTCAAAATATTTCTATATTCAAGAGAAATTTTAGGAGTCGTGTTCACGCACATGCGCAGAATTCTTTCCTATTCAAAACATTGTGCTTTTAGACCAGAATGACACCACGTTAAAACTTTTAGTGGATAATCATAATGTGAGTCTTAGACCATTCAGAATCGCTGCGGGTACGAAGCTTCGTGGCCAGATCGGTAGCACGAGCCATCTCGTTTTGCTGGTCTTCAGTTCGAGTCTCGAAACTGAGAACTTTTTAAATATATTTTTCTTTTCTTATTTTTACATTTTTTTAGATATTTTTATCCTTTATTCCCACACTTACTACGAACTTTTCCAAATCTTATACTACTAAAATAAAATTTTATGTCAAAATATTTCTATATTCTAGAGAAATTTTAGGAGTCGAGTTCACGCACATGCGCAGAATTCATTCCTATTCAAAACATTGTGCTTTTAGACCAGAATGACACCACGTTAACACTTTTAGTGGATAATCATAATGAGAGTCTTAGACCATTCAGACGCACTGCGGGTGCGAAGCTTCGTGGCCAGATCGGCAGCACGAGCCATCTAGTTTTTCTGGTCTTCAGTTCGAGTCTCGAAACTGAGAACTTTTTCAATATATTTTTCTTTTCTTTTTTTAAAGTTTTATTTTAGATATTTTTATTCTTTATTCCCACACTTACTACGAACTTTTCCAAATCTTATACTACTAAAATAAAATTTTATGTCAAAATATTTCTATATTCAAGAGAAATTTTAGGAGTCGAGTTCACGCACATGCGCAGAATTCATTCCCATTCAAAATATTGTGCTTTTAGACCAGAATGACACCACGTTAAAACTTATAGTGGATAATCATAATGAGAGTCTTAGACCATTCAGACGCGCTGCGGGTACGAAGCTTCGTGGGCAGATCGGCAGCACGAGCCATCTAGTTTTGCTGGTCTTCAGTTCGAGTCTCGAAACTGAGAACTTTTTAAATATATTTTTCTTTTCTTTTTTTTACATTTTTTTTAGATATTTTTATCCTTTATTCCCACACTTACTACGAACTTTTCCAAATCTTATACTACTAAAATAAAATTTTATGTCAAAATATTTCTATATTCAAGAGAAATTTTAGGAGCCGAGTTCGCGCACATGCGCAGAATTCATTCCTATTCAAAACATTGTGCTTTTAGACCAGAATGACACCACGTTAAAACTTTTAGTGGATAATCATAATGAGAGTCTTAGACCATTCAGACGCTATACATGTCTGAAACTTCGTGGCCAGATCGGCACCACGAGCCAGCTGGTTTTCAGTTCGAGTCTCGAAACTGAGAACTTTTTAAATATATTTTTCTTTTCTTTTTTTTTACATTTTTTTTAGATATTTTTATCCTTTATTCCCACACTTACTACGAACTTTTCCAAATCTTATACTACTAAAATAAAATTTTAATTCAAAATATTTCTATATTCAAGAGAAATTTTAGGAGCCGAGTTCGCGCACATGCGCAGAATTCATTCCTATTCAAAACATTGTGCTTTTAGACCAGAATGACACCACGTTAAAACTTTTAGTGGATAATCATAATGAGAGTCTTACACCATTCAGACGCGCTGCGGGTACGAAGCTTCGTGGGCAGATCGGCAGCACGAGCCATCTAGTTTTGCTGGTCTTCAGTTCGAGTCTCGAAACTGAGAACTTTTTAAATATATTTTTCTTTTCTTTTTTTTACATTTTTTTTAGATATTTTTATCCTTTATTCCCACACTTACTACGAACTTTTCCAAATCTTATACTACTAAAATAAAATTTTATGTCAAAATATTTCTATATTCAAGAGAAATTTTAGGAGTCGAGTTCACGCACATGCGCAGAATTCTTTCCTATTCAAAACATTGTGCTTTTAGACCAGAATGACACCACGTTAAAACTTTTAGTGGATAATCATAATGTGAGTCTTAGACCATTCAGAATCTCTGCGGGTACGAAGCTTCGTGGCCAGATCGGTAGCACGAGCCATCTCGTTTTGCTGGTCTTCAGTTCGAGTCTCGAAACTGAGAACTTTTTAAATATATTTTTCTTTTCTTATTTTTACATTTTTTTAGATATTTTTATCCTTTATTCCAACACTTACTACGAACTTTTCCAAATCTTATACTACTAAAATAAAATTTTATGTCAAAATATTTCTATATTCTAGAGAAATTTTAGGAGTCGAGTTCACGCACATGCGCAGAATTCATTCCTATTCAAAACATTGTGCTTTTAGACCAGAATGACACCACGTTAACACTTTTAGTGGATAATCATAATGAGAGTCTTAGACCATTCAGACGCACTGCGGGTGCGAAGCTTCGTGGCCAGATCGTCAGCACCAGCCATCTAGTTTTTCTGGTCTTCAGTTCGAGTCTCGAAACTGAGAACTTTTTCAATATATTTTTCTTTTCTTTTTTTTAAGTTTTATTTTAGATATTTTTATCCTTTATTCCCACACTTACTACGAACTTTTCCAAATCTTATACTACTAAAATAAAATTTTATGTCAAAATATTTCTATATTCTAGAGAAATTTTAGGAGTCGAGTTCACGCACATGCGCAGAATTCATTCCTATTCAAAACATTGTGCTTTTAGACCAGAATGACACCACGTTAACACTTTTAGTGGATAATCATAATGAGAGTCTTAGACCATTCAGACGCACTGCGGGTGCGAAGCTTCGTGGCCAGATCGGCAGCACGAGCCATCTAGTTTTTCTGGTCTTCAGTTCGAGTCTCGAAACTGAGAACTTTTTCAATATATTTTTCTTTTTTTTTTTTAAGTTTTATTTTAGATATTTTTATCCTTTATTCCCACACTTACTACGAACTTTTCCAAATCTTATACTACTAAAATAAAATTTTATGTCAAAATATTTCTATATTCAAGAGAAATTTTAGGAGCCGAGTTAGCGCACATGCGCAGAATTCATTCCTATTCAAAACATTGTGCTTTTAGACCAGAATGACACCACGTTAAAACTTTTAGTGGATAATTATAATGAGAGTCTTAGACCATTCAGACGCTATACATGTCTGAAACTTCGTGGCCAGATCGGCACCACGAGCCAGCTGGTTTTCAGTTCGAGTCTCGAATTTGAGAACTTTTTCAATATATTTTTCTTTTCTTTTTTTTAAATTTTATTTTAGATATTTTTATCCTTTATTCCCACACTTACTACGAACTTTTCCAAATCTTGTACTACTAAAATAAAATTTTATGTCAAAATATTTCTATATTCAAGAGCAATTTTATTAGTGGAGTTCACGCACATGCGCAGAATTCATTCCTATTCAAAACATTGTGCTTTTAGACCAGATTGACACCGCGTTAAAACTTTTAGTAGATAATCATAATGAGAGTCTTAGAAAATTCAGAATCGCTGGGGGTACGAAGCTTCGTGGCCAGATCGGCAGCACGAGTCATCTAGTTTTGCTGGTCTTCAGCTCGAGTCTCGAAACTGAGAAATTTTTAAATATATTTTTCTTTTCTTTTTTTTACATTTTTTTTAGATATTTTTATCCTTTATTCCCACACTTACTACGAACTTTTCCAAATCTTATACTACTAAAATAAAATTTTATGTCAAAATATTTCTATATTCAAGAGAAATTTTAGGAGTCGAGTTCACGCACATGCGCAGAATTCATTCTTATTCAAAACAATGTACTTTTAGACCAGAATGACACCACGTTGAATCTTTTAGTTGATAATCATAGTGAGAGTCTTAATCCATTCAGACGCGCTGCGGGTCCGAAGCTTCGTGGCCAGATCGGCAGAACGAGCCATCTAGTTTTGCTGGTCTTCAGTTCGAGTCTCGAAACTGAGAACTTTTTCAATATATTTTTCTTTTCTTTTTTTTAAATTTTATTTTAGATATTTTTATCCTTTATTCCCACACTTACTACGAACTTTTCCAAATCTTATACTACTAAAATAAAATTTTATGTCAAAATATTTCTATATTCAAGAGAAATTTTAGGAGTCGAGTTCACGCACATGCGCAGAATTCATTCCTATTTAAAAAATATTGTGCTTTTAGACCAGAATGACACCACGTTAAAACTTATAGTGGATAATCATAATGAGAGTCTTAGACCATTCAGACGCGCTGCGGGTACGAAGCTTCGTGGGCAGATCGGCAGCACGAGCCATCTAGTTTTGCTGGTCTTCAGTTCGAGTCTCGAAACTGAGAACTTTTTAAATATATTTTTCTTTTCTTTTTTTACATTTTTTTTAGATATTTTTATCCTTTATTCCCACACTTACTACGAACTTTTCCAAATCTTATACTACTAAAATAAAATTTTATGTCAAAATATTTCTATATTCAAGAGAAATTTTAGGAGCCGAGTTCGCGCACATGCGCAGAATTCATTCCTATTCAAAACATTGTGCTTTTAGACCAGAATGACACCACGTTAAAACTTTTAGTGGATAATCATAATGTGAGTCTTAGACCATTCAGAATCGCTCCGGGTACGAAGCTTCGTGGCCAGATCGGTAGCACAAGACATCTCGTTTTGCTGGTCTTCAGTTCGAGTCTCGAAACTGAGAACTTTTTAAATATATTTTTCTTTTCTTATTTTTACATTTTTTTAGATATTTTTATCCTTTATTCCCACACTTACTACGAACTTTTCCAAATCTTATACTACTAAAATAAAATTTTATGTCAAAATATTTCTATATTCTAGAGAAATTTTAGGAGTCGAGTTCACGCACATGCGCAGAATTCATTCCTATTCAAAACATTGTGCTTTTAGACCAGAATGTGCTTTTAGTTAGACCAGAATGTTAACACTTTTAGTGGATAATCATAATGAGAGTCTTAGACCATTCAGACGCGCTGCGGGTACGAAGCTTCGTGGTCAGATCGGCTGCACGAGCCATCTAGTTTTGCTGGTCTTCAGTTCGAGTCTCGAAACTGAGAACTTTTTAAATATATTTTTCTTTTCTTTTTTTTACATTTTTTTTAGATATTTTT